>NW_027675467.1:137500-245000 GCF_965601325.2 Salmo salar
CACACACACACACACAACACACACACACACACCGACAACACACACACACACACAACGACAACACACACACACACACACACCGACAACACACACACACACAACACACACACACACACCGACAACACACACACACACACAACAACAACACACACACACAAACACACCGACAACACACACACACACACCGACAACACACACACACACACCGACAACACACACACACACACACACAACACACACACACACACAACACACACACACCGACAACACACACACACACCGACAACACACACACACACACACACCGACAACACACACACACACACCGACAACACACACACACACACACACACCGACTACACACACACACACCGACAACACACACACACACACCGACAACACACACACACACACACCGACAACACACACACACACACACACACCGACAACACACACACACACCACCGACAACACACACACACACACACCGGCAACAAACACACACACACACACCGACAACACACACACGCACACCGACTACACACACACACACACCGGCAACACACACACACACACCGACAACACACACACACACACACACACACACACCGACAACACACACACACACACACACACACACTGACAACACACACACACACACACCGACAACACACACACACACACACCGACAACACACACACACACTGACAACACACACACACACAACACACACACACACACCGACAACACACACACACACACAACGACAACACACACACACAAACACCCGGACAACACACACACACACACCGACAACACACACACACACCGACAACACACACACACACACACCGACAACACACACACACACACACACACACCGACAACACACACACACACCGACAACACACACACAAACAAACACCAGCAACACACACACACACACCGACAACACACACACACACACCGACAACACACACACACACCGACAACACACACACACACACACACCGACAACACACACACACACACACACACTGACAACACACACACACCGACAACACACACACACACACCGACAACACACACACACACACACACACCGACAACACACACACACCGACAACACACACACACACACCGACAACACACACACACACACACACACACACCGACAACACACACACACACACACCGACAACACACACACAAACAAACACCAGCAACACACACACACACACCGACAACACACACACACACACACCGACAACACACACACACACACCGACAACACACACACACACACCGACAACACACACACACACACACTGACAACACACACACACACCGACAACACACACACACACACACCGACAACACACACACACATACACAACGACAACACACACACACCGACAACACACACACACACACACACACTCGGACAACACACACACACACACACACACCGACAACACACACACACACACACACACACACACCGACAACACACACACACACACACACACACACACACACACACACACACACACACACACACACACACACACACTGACAACACACACACACACACTGACAACACACACACACACAACACAAACACACACACCGACAACACACACACACATACACCGACAACACACACACACACACACACACACCGACAAAACACACACACACCAACAACACACACACACACACACACCGACAACACACACACACACACCGACAACACATAAACACACACACACCGACAACACACACACACACACACTGACAACACACACAAACACACACCTACAACACACACACACACACACACCGACACACACACACACACACCGACAACACACACACACACACCGACAACACACACACACACACACACACACCGACAACAAACACACACACACACCGACAACACACACACACACACCGACAACACACACACACACAAACCGACAACACACACACACACACCGACAACACACACACACACACACACACACACCGACTACACACACACACACCGACAACACACACACACACACCGACAACACACACACACACACACCGACAACACACACACACACACACCGACAACACACACACACACACACCGACAACACACACACACACACACCGGCAACAAACACACACACACACACCGACAACACACACACGCACACCGACTACACACACACACACACCGGCAACACACACACACCCACCGACAACACACACCCACACACACACACACACCGACAACACACACACACACACACACACACACTGACAACACACACACACACACCGACAACACACACACACACACACCGACAACACACACACACACTGACAACACACACACACACAACACACACACACACACCGACAACACACACACACACACACAACGACAACACACACACACAAACACACCGACAACACACACACACACACCGACAACACACACACACACACACCGACAACACACACACACACACACCGACAACACACACACACACACACACACACACACACACCGACAACACACACACACACCGACAACACACACACAAACAAACACCAGCAACACACACACACACACCGACAACACACACACACACACCGACAACACACACACACACACACCGACAACACACACACACACACACACCGACAACACACACACACACACACAAAGACAACACACACACACCGACAACACACACACACACACACCGACAACACACACACACACACACACACACACACCGACAACACACACACACACACACACACACACACACACACACACACACACACACACACACACACACACACACACTGACAACACACACACACACACTTACAACACACACACACACAACACAAACACACACACCGACAACACACACACACATACACCGACAACACACACACACACACACACACACCGACAAAACACACACACACCAACAACACACACACACACACACACCGACAACACACACACACACACCGACAACACATAAACACACACACACCGACAACACACACACACACACACTGACAACACACACAAACACACACCTACAACACACACACACACACACACCGACAACACACACACACACACCGACAACACACACACACACACCGACAACACACACACACACACACACACACCGACAACAAACACACACACACACCGACAACACACACACACACACCGACAACACACACACACACAAACCGACAACACACACACACACACCGACAACACACACACACACACACACACACACACCGACTACACACACACACACCGACAACACACACACACACACCGACAACACACACACACACACACCGACAACACACACACACACACACCGACAACACACACACACACACACCGACAACACACACACACACACACCGGCAACAAACACACACACACACACCGACAACACACACACGCACACCGACTACACACACACACACACCGGCAACACACACACACCCACCGACAACACACACCCACACACACACACACACCGACAACACACACACACACACACACACACACTGACAACACACACACACACACCGACAACACACACACACACACACCGACAACACACACACACACTGACAACACACACACACACAACACACACACACACACCGACAACACACACACACACACACAACGACAACACACACACACAAACACACCGACAACACACACACACACACCGACAACACACACACACACACCGACAACACACACACACACACACCGACAACACACACACACACACACACACACACACACACCGACAACACACACACACACCGACAACACACACACAAACAAACACCAGCAACACACACACACACACCGACAACACACACACACACACCGACAACACACACACACACACACCGACAACACACACACACACACACACCGACAACACACACACACACACACAAAGACAACACACACACACCGACAACACACACACACACACACCGACAACACACACACACACACACACACCGACAACACACACACACCGACAACACACACACACACACCGACAAAACACACACACACCAACAACACACACACACACACACACCGACAACACACACACACCGACAACACATAAACACACACACACCGACAACACACACACACACACACTGACAACACACACAAACACACACCTACAACACACACACACACACACACCGACAACACACACACACACACCGACAACACACACACACACACCGACAACACACACACACACACACACACACACACACCGACAACAAACACACACACACACCAACAACACACACACACACACCGACAACACACACACACACAAACCGACAACACACACACACACACACACCGACAACACACACATACACACACTGACAACACACACAAACACACACACCGACAACACACACACACACACACTGACAACACACACACACACACAGACAACACACACACACACACCGACAACACACACACACACACACCGACAACACACACACAAACAAACACCAGCAACACACACACACACACCGACAACACACACACACACACACACCGACAACACACACACACACACCGACAACACACACACACACACCGGCAACAAACACACACACACACACCGACAACACACACACGCACACCGACTACACACACACACACACCGGCAACACACACACACACACCGACAACACACACACACACACACACCGACAACACACACACACACACACACACACAGTGACAACACACACACACACACCGACAACACACACACACACACACCGACAACACACACACACACTGACAACACACACACACACAACACACACACACACACCGACAACACACACACACACACAACGACAACACACACACACAAACACACCGACAACACACACACACACACCGACAACACACACACACACACCGACAACACACACACACACACACCGACAACACACACACACACACACACACACACACACCGACAACACACACACACACCGACAACACACACACAAACAAACACCAGCAACACACACACACACACCGACAACACACACACACACACCGACAACACACACACACACACCGACAACACACACACACACACACACCGACAACACACACACACACACACACTGACAACACACACACACCGACAACACACACACACACACACCGACAACACACACACACACACACACACCGACAACACACACACACCGACAACACACACACACACACCGACAACACACACACACACACACACACACCGACAACACACACACACACACACCGACAACACACACACAAACAAACACCAGCAACACACACACACACACCGACAACACACACACACACACACCGACAACACACACACACACACCGACAACACACACACACACACCGACAACACACACACACACACACTGACAACACACACACACACCGACAACACACACACACACCGACAATACACACACACATACACAACGACAACACACACACACCGACAACACACACACACACACACACACTCGGACAACACACACACACACACACACACCGACAACACACACACACACACACACACACACACACACACACACACACACTGACAACACACACACACACACACACCGACAACACACACACACACAACACAAACACACACACCGACAACACACACACACACACACACACACACACACACACACACACACACACACCGACAACACACACACACACACACACACACACACACACACACACACACACACACACTGACAACACACACACACACACACCGACAACAGACACACACACAACACAAATACACACACCGACAAAACACACAAACCGACAACACACACACACACACACACACCGACAAAATACACACACACCGACAACACACACACACACACCGACAACACATAAACACACACACACCGACAACACATAAACACACACACACCGACAACACACACACACACACACTGACAACACACACACACACACACCGACAACACACACACACACACACACCGACAACACACACACACACACCGACAACACACACACACACACCGACAACACACACACACACACAAACCGACAACAAACACACACACACCGACAACACACACACACACACCGACAACACACACACACACACCGACAACACAAACACACACACACACCGACAACACACACACACACACCGACAACACACACACACACACACACCGACAACACACACACACACACACACTGACAACACACACACACACCGACAACACACACACACACACCGACAACACACACACACACACACAACGACAACACACACACACCGACAACACACACACACACACACTCGGACAACACACACACACACACACCGACAACAAACACACACACACACACACACACACCGACAACACACACACACACACACACACACACACACACACACACACACACACACACTGACAACACACACACACACACACACACACCGACAACACACACACACACAACACACACACACACACCGACAACACACACACACACACACCGACAACACACACACACACACACACACACCGACAAAACACACACACACCGACAACACACACACACACACACTGACAACACACACACACCGACAACACACACACACACACACCGACAACACACACACACACACACACACCGACAACACACACACACCGACAACACACACACACACACCGACAACACACACACACACACAGACACACACCGACAACACACACACACACACACCGACAACACACACACAAACAAACACCAGCAACACACACACACACCGACAACACACACACACACACACCGACAACACACACACACACACCGACAACACACACACACACACCGACAACACACACACACACACACTGACAACACACACACACACCGACAACACACACACACACCGACAACACACACACACATACACAACGACAACACACACACACCGACAACACACACACACACACACACACTCGGACAACACACACACACACACACCGACAACACACACACACACACACACACCGACAACACACACACACACACACACACACACACACACACACACACACACACACACACACACACACACACTGACAACACACACACACACACACACCGACAACACACACACACACAACACAAACACACACACCGACAACACACACACACATACACCGACAACACACACACACACACACCAACAAAACACACACACACCAACAACACACACACACACACACCGACAACACACACACACACACCGACAACACATAAACACACACACCGACCACACACACACACACACTGCCAGCACACACAAACACACACCTACAACACACACACACACACACCGACAACACACACACACACACCGACAACACACACACACACACACACACACCGACAACAAACACACACACACACCGACAACACACACACACACACCGACAACACACACACACACAAACCGACAACACACACACACACACACACCGACAACACACACATACACACACTGACAACACACACAAACACACACACCGACAACACACACACACACACACTGACAACACACACACACACAGACAACACACACACACACACCGACAACACACACACACACACACACCGACAACACACACACAAACAAACACCAGCAACACACACACACACACCGACAACACACACACACACACACACCGACAACACACACACACACACCGACAACACACACACACCGACAACACACACACACACACACCGACAACACACACACACACACACTCGGACAACACACACACACACCGACAACACACACACACACACACCGACAACACACACACACACACAAACCGACAACAAACACACACACACACCGACAACACACACACACACACCGACAACACACACACACACACACCGACAACACAAACACACACACACACCGACAACACACACACACACACCGACAACACACACACACACACACACCGACAACACACACACACACACACACTGACAACACACACACACACCGACAACACACACACACACACACACCGACAACACACACACACACACACAACGACAACACACACACACCGACAACACACACACACACACTCGGACAACACACACACACACACACCGACAACAAACACACACACACACACACACACACCGACAACACACACACACACACACACACACACACACACACACACACACTGACAACACACACACACACACACACACACCGACAACACACACACACACAACACACACACACACACCGACAACACACACACACACACACCGACAACACACACACACACACACACACACCGACAAAACACACACACACACACCGACAACACACACACACACACACACTGACAACACACACACACCGACAACACACACACACACACACCGACAACACACACACACACACACACACCGACAACACACACACACCGACAACACACACACACACACCGACAACACACACACACACAGACACACACCGACAACACACACACACACACACCGACAACACACACACAAACAAACACCAGCAACACACACACACACACCGACAACACACACACACACACACCGACAACACACACACACACACCGACAACACACACACACACACCGACAACACACACACACACACACTGACAACACACACACACACCGACAACACACACACACACCGACAACACACACACACATACACAACGACAACACACACACACCGACAACACACACACACACACACACACTCGGACAACACACACACACACACACACACCGACAACACACACACACACACACACACCGACAACACACACACACACACACACACACACACACACACACACACACACACACACACACTGACAACACACACACACACACACACCGACAACACACACACACACAACACAAACACACACACCGACAACACACACACACATACACCGACAACACACACACACACACACCGACAAAACACACACACACCAACAACACACACACACACACACCGACAACACACACACACACACCGACAACACATAAACACACACACCGACCACACACACACACACACTGCCAGCACACACAAACACACACCTACAACACACACACACACACACACCGACAACACACACACACACACCGACAACACACACACACACACCGACAACACACACACACACACACACACACCGACAACACACACATACACACACTGACAACACACACAAACACACACACCGACAACACACACACACACACACTGACAACACACACACACACAGACAACACACACACACACACCGACAACACACACACACACACACCGACAACACACACACAAACAAACACCAGCAACACACACACACACACCGACAACACACACACACACACACACCGACAACACACACACACACACCGACAACACACACACACCGACAACACACACACACACACACTGACAACACACACACACACCGACAACACACACACACACACACCGACAACACACACACACACACACAACGACAACACACACACACCGACAACACACACACACACACACTCGGACAACACACACACACACCGACAACACACACACACACACACACACACACACACACACACACACCGACAACACACACACACACACACACACACACACACACACACACACACACACTGACAACACACACACACACACACACACCGACAACAGACACACACACAACACAAATACACACACCGACAAAACACACAAACCGACAACACACACACACACACACACACACCGACAAAATACACACACACCGACAACACACACACACACACCGACAACACACACACACACACCGACAACACATAAACACACACACACCGACAACACACACACACACACACTGACAACACACACACACACACACCGACAACACACACACACACACACACCGACAACACACACACACACACCGACAACACACACACACACACCGACAACACACACACACACACACAAACCGACAACACACACACACACAACACACACACACACCGACAACACACACACACACACACCGACAACACACACACACCGACAACACAGACACACACACACACCGACAACACACACACACACACACCGACAACACACACACACACACTGACAACACACACACACACACACCGACAACACACACACACCGACAACACACACACACACACACACACACCGACAACACACACACACACACACCGACAACACACACACACACACACCGACAACACATAAACACACACACACCGACAACACACACACACACACACTGACAACACACACACACACACACCGACAACACACACACACACACACACCGACAACACACACACACACACCGACAACACACACACACACACCGACAACACACACACACACACACAAACCGACAACACACACACACACAACACACACACACACCGACAACACACACACACACACACCGACAACACACACACACCGACAACACAGACACACACACACACCGACAACACACACACACACACACCGACAACACACACACACACACTGACAACACACACACACACACACCGACAACACACACACACCGACAACACACACACACACACACACACACCGACAACACACACACACACACCGACAACACACACACACACACCAGCTACACACACACACACACACCGACAACACACACACACACACACCGACAACACACACACACACACCGACAACACACACACACACACACCGACAACACACACACTCACACACACACACACCGACAACACACACACACACACAACACACACACACACCGACAACACACACACACACACACCGACAACACACACACACAAACACACTGACAACACACACACACACACACCGACAACACACACACACCGACAACACACACACACACACACACACCGACAACACACACACACACACCGACAACACACACACACACACCAGATACACACACACACACACACCGACAACACACACACACACACACCGACAACACACACACACACACCGACAACACACACACACACACCGACAACACACACACACACACACACACACACCGACAACACACACACACACACACACTGACAACACACACACACACACACCGACAACACACACACACACACACCGACAACACACACACACACACACACACCGACAACACACACACACCGACAACACACACACACACACACACACACACCGACAACACACACACACCGACAACACACACACACACAACACACACAAACACAACGACAACACACACACACACACACACCGACAACACACACACACACACCGACAACACACACACACACACACACCGACAACACACACACACACACACACACCCCGACAACACACACACACCGACAACACACACACACACAGACAACACACACACACACACACACCGACAACACACACACACACACCGACAACACATAAACACACACACACCGACAACACACACACACACACACTGACAACACACACACACACACACCGACAACACACACACACACACAGACCGACAACACACACACACTCACCGACAACACACACACACACACCGACAACACACACACACACACACACACACACACACCGACAACAAACACACACACACACCGACAACACACACACACACACCGACAACACACACACACACACACACCGACAACACACACACACACACACACACACCGACAACACACACATACACACACTGACAACACACACACACACACACCGACAACACACACACACACACTGACAACACACACACACACACACAGACAACACACACACACACACACCGACAACACACACACACACACACCGACAACACACACACACACACACACCGACAACACACACACACACACACACACACACACACCGACTACACACACACCGACAACACACACACACACACCGACAACACACACACACACACCGACAACACACACACACACACACCGACAACACACACACACACACACACACACACACCGACAACACACACACACACACACACACACCGACAACACACACACACACACCGACAACACACACACACACACCAGCAACACACACACACACACACCGACAACACACACACACACACACACCAACAACACACACACACACCGACAACACACACACACACACACACACACCGACAACACACACACACACACACCGACAACACACACACACACACCGGCAACACACACACACACACACACCGACAACACACACACACACACACACCGACAACACACACACACACACACACACACACTGACAACACACACACACACACACACCGACAACACACACACACACACACCGACAACACACACACACACACAACACACACACACACACCGACAACACACACACACACACAACGACAACACACACACACACACACACCGACAACACACACACACACAACACACACACACACACCGACAACACACACACACACACAACAACAACACACACACACAAACACACCGACAACACACACACACACACCGACAACACACACACACACACCGACAACACACACACACACACACACAACACACACACACACACAACACACACACACCGACAACACACACACACACCGACAACACACACACACACACACACCGACAACACACACACACACACCGACAACACACACACACACACACACACCGACTACACACACACACACCGACAACACACACACACACACCGACAACACACACACACACACCGACAACACACACACACACACACCGACAACACACACACACACACACCGACAACACACACACACACCGGCAACAAACACACACACACCGACAACACACACACGCACACCGACTACACACACACACACACCGGCAACACACACACACACACCGACAACACACACACACACACACACACACACCGACAACACACACACACACACACACACACACTGACAACACACACACACACACCGACAACACACACACACACACACCGACAACACACACACACACTGACAACACACACAAACACAACACACACACACACACCGACAACACACACACACACACAACGACAACACACACACACAAACACACCGACAACACACACACACACACCGACAACACACACACACACACCGACAACACACACACACACACACCGACAACACACACACACACACACACACACACCGACAACACACACACACACCGACAACACACACACAAACAAACACCAGCAACACACACACACACACCGACAACACACACACACACCGACAACACACACACACACACACCGACAACACACACACACACACACACCGACAACACACACACACACACACACTGACAACACACACACACCGACAACACACACACACACACACCGACAACACACACACACACACACACACCGACAACACACACACACCGACAACACACACACAAACACCGACAACACACACACACACACCGACAACACACACACACACACACACCGACAACACACACACACACACACCGACAACACACACACACACACCGACAACACACACACACACACCAGCAACACACACACACACACACCGACAACACACACACACACACACACACCAACAACACACACACACACCGACAACACACACACACACACACACACACCGACAACACACACACACACCGACAACACACACACACACACCGGCAACACACACACACACACACACCGACAACACACACACACACACACACCGACAACACACACACACACACACACACACACTGACAACACACACACACACACACCGACAACACACACACACACACACCGACAACACACACACACACCGACAACACACACACACACACAACACACACACACACACCGACAACACACACACACACACAACGACAACACACACACACACACACACCGACAACACACACACACACAACACACACACACACACCGACAACACACACACACACACAACAACAACACACACACACAAACACACCGACAACACACACACACACACCGACAACACACACACACACACCGACAACACACACACACACACACACAACACACACACACACACAACACACACACACCGACAACACACACACACACCGACAACACACACACACACACACACCGACAACACACACACACACACCGACAACACACACACACACACACACACCGACTACACACACACACACCGACAACACACACACACACACCGACAACACACACACACACACACCGACAACACACACACACACACACACCGACAACACACACACACACCACCGACAACACACACACACACACACCGGCAACAAACACACACACACACACCGACAACACACACACGCACACCGACTACACACACACACACACCGGCAACACACACACACACACCGACAACACACACACACACACACACACACACCGACAACACACACACACACACACACACACACTGACAACACACACACACACACCGACAACACACACACACACACACCGACAACACACACACACACTGACAACACACACACACACAACACACACACACACACCGACAACACACACACACACACAACGACAACACACACACACAAACACCCGGACAACACACACACACACACCGACAACACACACACACACACCGACAACACACACACACACACACCGACAACACACACACACACACACACACACCGACAACACACACACACACCGACAACACACACACACACACACACCGACAACACACACACACACACACACTGACAACACACACACACCGACAACACACACACACACACCGACAACACACACACACACACACACACCGACAACACACACACACCGACAACACACACACACACACCGACAACACACACACACACACACACACACACTGACAACACACACACACACACCGACAACACACACACACACACACCGACAACACACACACACACTGACAACACACACACACACAACACACACACACACACCGACAACACACACACACACACAACGACAACACACACACACAAACACCCGGACAACACACACACACACACCGACAACACACACACACACACCGACAACACACACACACACACACCGACAACACACACACACACACACACACACCGACAACACACACACACACCGACAACACACACACACACACACACCGACAACACACACACACACACACACACTGACAACACACACACACCGACAACACACACACACACACCGACAACACACACACACACACACACACCGACAACACACACACACCGACAACACACACACACACACCGACAACACACACACACACACACACACACACCGACA
This sequence comes from Salmo salar, assembly GCF_965601325.2. Taxonomy (NCBI): domain Eukaryota; kingdom Metazoa; phylum Chordata; class Actinopteri; order Salmoniformes; family Salmonidae; genus Salmo; species Salmo salar. The sequence continues at coordinate 153,238 of NW_027675467.1, forward strand.
ACACACACACACACACACCGACAACACACACACAAACAAACACCAGCAACACACACACACACACCGACAACACACACACACACACACCGACAACACACACACACACACCGACAACACACACACACACACCGACAACACACACACACACACACTGACAACACACACACACACCGACAACACACACACACACACACCGACAACACACACACACATACACAACGACAACACACACACACCGACAACACACACACACACACACACACTCGGACAACACACACACACACACACACACCGACAACACACACACACACACACACACACACACCGACAACACACACACACACACACACACACACACACACACACACACACACACACACACACACACACACACACTGACAACACACACACACACACTGACAACACACACACACACAACACAAACACACACACCGACAACACACACACACATACACCGACAACACACACACACACACACACACACCGACAAAACACACACACACCAACAACACACACACACACACACACCGACAACACACACACACACACCGACAACACATAAACACACACACACCGACAACACACACACACACACACTGACAACACACACAAACACACACCTACAACACACACACACACACACACCGACAACACACACACACACACCGACAACACACACACACACACCGACAACACACACACACACACCGACAACAAACACACACACACACCGACAACACACACACACACACCGACAACACACACACACACAAACCGACAACACACACACACACACCGACAACACACACACACACACACACACACACACACCGACTACACACACACACACCGCCAACACACACACACACACCGACAACACACACACACACACACCGACAACACACACACACACACACCGACAACACACACACACACACACCGACAACACACACACACACACACCGGCAACAAACACACACACACACACACCGACAACACACACACGCACACCGACTACACACACACACACACCGGCAACACACACACACCCACCGACAACACACACCCACACACACACCGACAACACACACACACACACACACACACACTGACAACACACACACACACACCGACAACACACACACACACACACCGACAACACACACACACACTGACAACACACACACACACAACACACACACACACACCGACAACACACACACACACACACAACGACAACACACACACACAAACACACCGACAACACACACACACACACCGACAACACACACACACACACCGACAACACACACACACACACACCGACAACACACACACACACACACACACACACACACACCGACAACACACACACACACCGACAACACACACACAAACAAACACCAGCAACACACACACACACACCGACAACACACACACACACACCGACAACACACACACACACACACCGACAACACACACACACACACACACCGACAACACACACACACACACACAAAGACAACACACACACACCGACAACACACACACACACACACCGACAACACACACACACACACACACACCGACAACACACACACACCGACAACACACACACACACACCGACAACACACACACACACACACACACACGACAACACACACACACACACACCGACAACACACACACAAACAAACACCAGCAACACACACACACACACCGACAACACACACACACACACACCGACAACACACACACACACACCGACAACACACACACACACACACACACCGACAACACACACACATCGACAACACACACACACACACCGACAACACACACACACACACACACACACCGACAACACACACACACACACACCGACAACACACACACAAACAAACACCAGCAACACACACACACACACCGACAACACACACACACACACACCGACAACACACACACACCGACAACACACACACACACACCGACAACACACACACACACACACTGACAACACACACACACACCGACAACACACACACACACACACCGACAACACACACACACATACACAACGACAACACACACACACCGACAACACACACACACACACACACACTCGGACAACACACACACACACACACACACACCGACAACACACACACACACACACACACACACACCGACAACACACACACACACACACACACACACACACACACACACACACACACACACACACACACACACACACACACACACACACACTGACAACACACACACACACACACACCGACAACACACACACACACAACACAAACACACACACCGACAACACACACACACATACACCGACAACACACACACACACACACACCGACAAAACACACACACACCAACAACACACACACACACACACACCGACAACACACACACACCGACAACACATAAACACACACACACCGACAACACACACACACACACACTGACAACACACACAAACACACACCTACAACACACACACACACACACACCGACAACACACACACACACACCGACAACACACACACACACACCGACAACACACACACACACACACACACACACACCGACAACAAACACACACACACACCAACAACACACACACACAAACCGACAACACACACACACACACCGACAACACACACACACACACACACACACACACACCGACTACACACACACACACCGCCAACACACACACACACACCGACAACACACACACACACACACCGACAACACACACACACACACACCGACAACACACACACACACACACCGACAACACACACACACACACACCGGCAACAAACACACACACACACACCGACAACACACACACGCACACCGACTACACACACAAACACACCGGCAACACACACACACCCACCGACAACACACACCCACACACACACACACACCGACAACACACACACACACACACACACACACTGACAACACACACACACACACCGACAACACACACACACACACACCGACAACACACACACACACTGACAACACACACACACACAACACACACACACACACCGACAACACACACACACACACACAACGACAACACACACACACAAACACACCGACAACACACACACACACACCGACAACACACACACACACACCGACAACACACACACACACACACCGACAACACACACACACACACACACACACACACACACCGACAACACACACACACACCGACAACACATACACAAACAAACACCAGCAACACACACACACACACCGACAACACACACACACACACCGACAACACACACACACACACACCGACAACACACACACACACACACACCGACAACACACACACACACACACAAAGACAACACACACACACCGACAACACACACACACACACACCGACAACACACACACACACACACACACCGACAACACACACACACCGACAACACACACACACACACCGACAACACACACACACACACACACACACCGACAACACACACACACACACACCGACAACACACACACAAACAAACACCAGCAACACACACACACACACCGACAACACACACACACACACACCGACAACACACACACACACACCGACAACACACACACACACACACACACCGACAACACACACACATCGACAACACACACACACACACCGACAACACACACACACACACACACACACCGACAACACACACACACACACACCGACAACACACACACAAACAAACACCAGCAACACACACACACACACCGACAACACACACACACACACACCGACAACACACACACACCGACAACACACACACACACACCGACAACACACACACACACACACTGACAACACACACACACACCGACAACACACACACACACACACCGACAACACACACACACATACACAACGACAACACACACACACCGACAACACACACACACACACACACACTCGGACAACACACACACACACACACACACACCGACAACACACACACACACACACACACACACACCGACAACACACACACACACACACACACACACACACACACACACACACACACACACACACACACACACACACACACACACTGACAACACACACACACACACACACCGACAACACACACACACACAACACAAACACACACACCGACAACACACACACACATACACCGACAACACACACACACACACACACCGACAAAACACACACACACCAACAACACACACACACACACTGACAACACACACACACACACACACCGACAACACACACACACACAACACAAACACACACACCGACAACACACACACACATACACCGACAACACACACACACACACACACCGACAAAACACACACACACCAACAACACACACACACACACACACCGACAACACACACACACCGACAACACATAAACACACACACACCGACAACACACACACACACACACTGACAACACACACAAACACACACCTACAACACACACACACACACACACCGACAACACACACACACACACCGACAACACACACACACACACCGACAACACACACACACACACACACACACACACCGACAACAAACACACACACACACCAACAACACACACACACACACCGACAACACACACACACACAAACCGACAACACACACACACACACACACCGACAACACACACATACACACACTGACAACACACACAAACACACACACCGACAACACACACACACACACACTGACAACACACACACACACACAGACAACACACACACACACACCGACAACACACACACACACACACCGACAACACACACACAAACAAACACCAGCAACACACACACACACACCGACAACACACACACACACACACACCGACAACACACACACACACACCGACAACACACACACACACACCGGCAACAAACACACACACACACACCGACAACACACACACGCACACCGACTACACACACACACACACCGGCAACACACACACACACACCGACAACACACACACACACACACACCGACAACACACACACACACACACACACACAGTGACAACACACACACACACACCGACAACACACACACACACACACCGACAACACACACACACACTGACAACACACACACACACAACACACACACACACACCGACAACACACACACACACACAACGACAACACACACACACAAACACACCGACAACACACACACACACACCGACAACACACACACACACACCGACAACACACACACACACACACCGACAACACACACACACACACACACACACACACACCGACAACACACACACACACCGACAACACACACACAAACAAACACCAGCAACACACACACACACACCGACAACACACACACACACACCGACAACACACACACACACACCGACAACACACACACACACACACACCGACAACACACACACACACACACACTGACAACACACACACACCGACAACACACACACACACACACCGACAACACACACACACACACACACACCGACAACACACACACACCGACAACACACACACACACACCGACAACACACACACACACACACACCGACAACACACACACACACACACCGACAACACACACACAAACAAACACCAGCAACACACACACACACACCGACAACACACACACACACACACCGACAACACACACACACACACCGACAACACACACACACACACCGACAACACACACACACACACACTGACAACACACACACACACCGACAACACACACACACACCGACAACACACACACACATACACAACGACAACACACACACACCGACAACACACACACACACACACACACTCGGACAACACACACACACACACACACACCGACAACACACACACACACACACACACACACACACACACACACTGACAACACACACACACACACACACCGACAACACACACACACACAACACAAACACACACACCGACAACACACACACACACACACACACACACACACACACACACACACACACCGACAACACACACACACACACACACACACACACACACACACACACACACACACACTGACAACACACACACACACACACACACCGACAACAGACACACACACAACACAAATACACACACCGACAAAACACACAAACCGACAACACACACACACACACACACACCGACAAAATACACACACACCGACAACACACACACACACACCGACAACACATAAACACACACACACCGACAACACATAAACACACACACACCGACAACACACACACACACACACTGACAACACACACACACACACACCGACAACACACACACACACACACACCGACAACACACACACACACACCGACAACACACACACACACACCGACAACACACACACACACACAAACCGACAACAAACACACACACACACCGACAACACACACACACACACCGACAACACACACACACACACACCGACAACACAAACACACACACACACCGACAACACACACACACACACCGACAACACACACACACACACACACCGACAACACACACACACACACACACTGACAACACACACACACACCGACAACACACACACACACACCGACAACACACACACACACACACAACGACAACACACACACACCGACAACACACACACACACACCGACAACACACACACACACACACACACACCGACAACACACACACACACACACACACACACACACACACACACACACACACACTGACAACACACACACACACACACCGACAACAAACACACACACACACACACACACACCGACAACACACACACACACACACACACACACACACACACACACACACACACACACTGACAACACACACACACACACACACACACACACACCGACAACACACACACACACAACACACACACACACACCGACAACACACACACACACACACCGACAACACACACACACACACACACACACCGACAAAACACACACACACCGACAACACACACACACACACACTGACAACACACACACACCGACAACACACACACACACACACCGACAACACACACACACACACACACACCGACAACACACACACACCGACAACACACACACACACACCGACAACACACACACACACACAGACACACACCGACAACACACACACACACACACCGACAACACACACACAAACAAACACCAGCAACACACACACACACCGACAACACACACACACACACACCGACAACACACACACACACACCGACAACACACACACACACACCGACAACACACACACACACACACTGACAACACACACACACACCGACAACACACACACACACCGACAACACACACACACATACACAACGACAACACACACACACCGACAACACACACACACACACACACACTCGGACAACACACACACACACACACACACCGACAACACACACACACACACACACACCGACAACACACACACACACACACACACACACACACACACACACACACACACACACACACACACACACACACACACTGACAACACACACACACACACACACCGACAACACACACACACACAACACAAACACACACACCGACAACACACACACACATACACCGACAACACACACACACACACACCGACAAAACACACACACACCAACAACACACACACACACACACCGACAACACACACACACACACCGACAACACATAAACACACACACCGACCACACACACACACACACTGCCAGCACACACAAACACACACCTACAACACACACACACACACACACACCGACAACACACACACACACACCGACAACACACACACACACACACACACACCGACAACAAACACACACACACACCGACAACACACACACACACACCGACAACACACACACACACAAACCGACAACACACACACACACACACACCGACAACACACACATACACACACTGACAACACACACAAACACACACACCGACAACACACACACACACACACTGACAACACACACACACACAGACAACACACACACACACACCGACAACACACACACACACACACACCGACAACACACACACACACACCGACAACACACACACACCGACAACACACACACACACACACCGACAACACACACACACACACACTCGGACAACACACACACACACCGACAACACACACACACACACACCGACAACACACACACACACACAAACCGACAACAAACACACACACACACCGACAACACACACACACACACCGACAACACACACACACACACACCGACAACACAAACACACACACACACCGACAACACACACACACACACCGACAACACACACACACACACACACCGACAACACACACACACACACACACTGACAACACACACACACACCGACAACACACACACACACACACACCGACAACACACACACACACACACAACGACAACACACACACACCGACAACACACACACACACACTCGGACAACACACACACACACACACCGACAACAAACACACACACACACACACACACACCGACAACACACACACACACACAGACACACACACACACACACACACACTGACAACACACACACACACACACACACACCGACAACACACACACACACAACACACACACACACACCGACAACACACACACACACACACCGACAACACACACACACACACACACACACCGACAAAACACACACACACACACCGACAACACACACACACACACACACTGACAACACACACACACCGACAACACACACACACACACACCGACAACACACACACACACACACACACCGACAACACACACACACCGACAACACACACACACACACCGACAACACACACACACACAGACACACACCGACAACACACACACACACACACCGACAACACACACACAAACAAACACCAACAACACACACACACACACCGACAACACACACACACACACACCGACAACACACACACACACACCGACAACACACACACACACACCGACAACACACACACACACACACTGACAACACACACACACACCGACAACACACACACACACCGACAACACACACACACATACACAACGACAACACACACACACCGACAACACACACACACACACACACACTCGGACAACACACACACACACACACACACCGACAACACACACACACACACACCGACAACACACACACACACACACACACACACACACACACACACACACACACACACACACACACACTGACAACACACACACACACACACACCGACAACACACACACACACAACACAAACACACACACCGACAACACACACACACATACACCGACAACACACACACACACACACCGACAAAACACACACACACCAACAACACACACACACACACACCGACAACACACACACACACACCGACAACACATAAACACACACACCGACCACACACACACACACACTGCCAGCACACACAAACACACACCTACAACACACACACACACACACACCGACAACACACACACACACACCGACAACACACACACACACACCGACAACACACACACACACACACACACACACCGACAACACACACATACACACACTGACAACACACACAAACACACACACCGACAACACACACACACACACACTGACAACACACACACACACAGACAACACACACACACACACCGACAACACACACACACACACACCGACAACACACACACAAACAAACACCAGCAACACACACACACACACCGACAACACACACACACACACACACCGACAACACACACACACACACCGACAACACACACACACCGACAACACACACACACACACACTGACAACACACACACACACCGACAACACACACACACACACACCGACAACACACACACACACACACAACGACAACACACACACACCGACAACACACACACACACACACTCGGACAACACACACACACACCGACAACACACACACACACACACACACACACACACACACACACACACCACACCGACACACACACACACACACACACACACACACACACACACACACACTGACAACACACACACACACACACACACCGACAACACACACACACACACTCGGACAACACACACACACACACACCGACAACAAACACACACACACACACACACACACCGACAACACCACACACACACACACACACACACACACACACACACACACACACTGACAACACACACACACACACACACACACCGACAACACACACACACACAACACACACACACACACCGACAACACACACACACACACACCGACAACACACACACACACACACACACACCGACAAAACACACACACACACACCGACAACACACACACACACACACACTGACAACACACACACACCGACAACACACACACACACACACCGACAACACACACACACACACACACACCGACAACACACACACACCGACAACACACACACACACACCGACAACACACACACACACAGACACACACCGACAACACACACACACACACACCGACAACACACACACAAACAAACACCAACAACACACACACACACACCGACAACACACACACACACACACCGACAACACACACACACACACCGACAACACACACACACACACCAACAACACACACACACACACACTGACAACACACACACACACCGACAACACACACACACACCGACAACACACACACACATACACAACGACAACACACACACACCGACAACACACACACACACACACACTCGGACAACACACACACACACACACACACCGACAACACACACACACACACACACACCGACAACACACACACACACACACACACACACACACACACACACACACACACACACACACACACACACACACACACACTGACAACACACACACACACACACACCGACAACACACACACACACAACACAAACACACACACCGACAACACACACACACATACACCGACAACACACACACACACACACCGACAAAACACACACACACCAACAACACACACACACACACACCGACAACACACACACACACACCGACAACACATAAACACACACACCGACCACACACACACACACACTGCCAGCACACACAAACACACACCTACAACACACACACACACACACACCGACAACACACACACACACACCGACAACACACACACACACACCGACAACACACACACACACACACACACACACCGACAACACACACATACACACACTGACAACACACACAAACACACACACCGACAACACACACACACACACACTGACAACACACACACACACAGACAACACACACACACACACCGACAACACACACACACACACACCGACAACACACACACAAACAAACACCAGCAACACACACACACACACCGACAACACACACACACACACACACCGACAACACACACACACACACACAAACACACACACCGACAACACACACACACATACACCGACAACACACACACACACACACCGACAAAACACACACACACCAACAACACACACACACACACACCGACAACACACACACACACACCGACAACACATAAACACACACACCGACCACACACACACACACACTGCCAGCACACACAAACACACACCTACAACACACACACACACACACACCGACAACACACACACACACACCGACAACACACACACACACACCGACAACACACACACACACACACACACACACCGACAACACACACATACACACACTGACAACACACACAAACACACACACCGACAACACACACACACACACACTGACAACACACACACACACAGACAACACACACACACACACCGACAACACACACACACACACACCGACAACACACACACAAACAAACACCAGCAACACACACACACACACCGACAACACACACACACACACACACCGACAACACACACACACACACCGACAACACACACACACCGACAACACACACACACACACACTGACAACACACACACACACCGACAACACACACACACACACACCGACAACACACACACACACACACAACGACAACACACACACACCGACAACACACACACACACACACTCGGACAACACACACACACACCGACAACACACACACACACACACACACACACACACACACACACACACACACCGACAACACACACACACACACACACACACACACACACACACACACTGACAACACACACACACACACACACACCGACAACACACACACACACACTCGGACAACACACACACACACACACCGACAACAAACACACACACACACACACACACACCGACACACACACACACACACACACACACACACACACACACACACACACACACTGACAACACACACACACACACACACACACCGACAACACACACACACACAACACACACACACACACCGACAACACACACACACACACACCGACAACACACACACACACACACACACACCGACAAAACACACACACACACACCGACAACACACACACACACACACACTGACAACACACACACACCGACAACACACACACACACACACCGACAACACACACACACACACACACACCGACAACACACACACACCGACAACACACACACACACACCGACAACACACACACACACAGACACACACCGACAACACACACACACACACACCGACAACACACACACAAACAAACACCAACAACACACACACACACACCGACAACACACACACACACACACCGACAACACACACACACACACCGACAACACACACACACACACCAACAACACACACACACACACACTGACAACACACACACACACCGACAACACACACACACACCGACAACACACACACACATACACAACGACAACACACACACACCGACAACACACACACACACACACACTCGGACAACACACACACACACACACACACCGACAACACACACACACACACACACACCGACAACACACACACACACACACACACACACACACACACACACACACACACACACACACACACACACACACTGACAACACACACACACACACACACCGACAACACACACACACACAACACAAACACACACACCGACAACACACACACACATACACCGACAACACACACACACACACACCGACAAAACACACACACACCAACAACACACACACACACACACCGACAACACACACACACACACCGACAACACATAAACACACACACCGACCACACACACACACACACTGCCAGCACACACAAACACACACCTACAACACACACACACACACACACCGACAACACACACACACACACCGACAACACACACACACACACCGACAACACACACACACACACACACACACACCGACAACACACACATACACACACTGACAACACACACAAACACACACACCGACAACACACACACACACACACTGACAACACACACACACACAGACAACACACACACACACACCGACAACACACACACACACACACCGACAACACACACACAAACAAACACCAGCAACACACACACACACACCGACAACACACACACACACACACACCGACAACACACACACACACAACACAAACACACACACCGACAACACACACACACATACACCGACAACACACACACACACACACCGACAAAACACACACACACCAACAACACACACACACACACACCGACAACACACACACACACACCGACAACACATAAACACACACACCGACCACACACACACACACACTGCCAGCACACACAAACACACACCTACAACACACACACACACACACACCGACAACACACACACACACACCGACAACACACACACACACACCGACAACACACACACACACACACACACACACCGACAACACACACATACACACACTGACAACACACACAAACACACACACCGACAACACACACACACACACACTGACAACACACACACACACAGACAACACACACACACACACCGACAACACACACACACACACACCGACAACACACACACAAACAAACACCAGCAACACACACACACACACCGACAACACACACACACACACACACCGACAACACACACACACACACCGACAACACACACACACCGACAACACACACACACACACACTGACAACACACACACACACCGACAACACACACACACACACACCGACAACACACACACACACACACAACGACAACACACACACACCGACAACACACACACACACACACTCGGACAACACACACACACACCGACAACACACACACACACACACACACACACACACACACACACACACCGACAACACACACACACACACACACACACACACACACACACACACACACACACACTGACAACACACACACACACACCGACAACAGACACACACACAACACAAATACACACACCGACAAAACACACAAACCGACAACACACACACACACACACACACACCGACAAAATACACACACACCGACAACACACACACACACACCGACAACACACACACACACAGACACACACCGACAACACACACACACACACACCGACAACACACACACAAACAAACACCAACAACACACACACACACACCGACAACACACACACACACACACCGACAACACACACACACACACCGACAACACACACACACACACCGACAACACACACACACACACACTGACAACACACACACACACCGACAACACACACACACACCGACAACACACACACACATACACAACGACAACACACACACACCGACAACACACACACACACACACACACTCGGACAACACACACACACACACACACACCGACAACACACACACACACACACCGACAACACACACACACACACACACACACACACACACACACACACACACACACACACACACACACACTGACAACACACACACACACACACACCGACAACACACACACACACAACACAAACACACACACCGACAACACACACACACATACACCGACAACACACACACACACACACCGACAAAACACACACACACCAACAACACACACACACACACACCGACAACACACACACACACACCGACAACACATAAACACACACACCGACCACACACACACACACACTGCCAGCACACACAAACACACACCTACAACACACACACACACACACACCGACAACACACACACACACACCGACAACACACACACACACACCGACAACACACACACACACACACACACACACCGACAACACACACATACACACACTGACAACACACACAAACACACACACCGACAACACACACACACACACACTGACAACACACACACACACAGACAACACACACACACACACCGACAACACACACACACACACACCGACAACACACACACAAACAAACACCAGCAACACACACACACACACCGACAACACACACACACACACACACCGACAACACACACACACACACCGACAACACACACACACCGACAACACACACACACACACACTGACAACACACACACACACCGACAACACACACACACACACACCGACAACACACACACACACACACAACGACAACACACACACACCGACAACACACACACACACACACTCGGACAACACACACACACACCGACAACACACACACACACACACACACACACACACACACACACACACACACCGACAACACACACACACACACACACACACACACACACACACACACACTGACAACACACACACACACACACACACCGACAACACACACACACACACTCGGACAACACACACACACACACACCGACAACAAACACACACACACACACACACACACCGACAACACACACACACACACACACACACACACACACACACACACACACACTGACAACACACACACACACACACACACACCGACAACACACACACACACAACACACACACACACACCGACAACACACACACACACACACCGACAACACACACACACACACACACACACCGACAAAACACACACACACACACCGACAACACACACACACACACACACTGACAACACACACACACCGACAACACACACACACACACACCGACAACACACACACACACACACACACCGACAACACACACACACCGACAACACACACACACACACCGACAACACACACACACACAGACACACACCGACAACACACACACACACACACCGACAACACACACACAAACAAACACCAACAACACACACACACACACCGACAACACACACACACACACACCGACAACACACACACACACACCGACAACACACACACACACACCAACAACACACACACACACACACTGACAACACACACACACACCGACAACACACACACACACCGACAACACACACACACATACACAACGACAACACACACACACCGACAACACACACACACACACACACTCGGACAACACACACACACACACACACACCGACAACACACACACACACACACACACCGACAACACACACACACACACACACACACACACACACACACACACACACACACACACACACACACACACACACTGACAACACACACACACACACACACCGACAACACACACACACACAACACAAACACACACACCGACAACACACACACACATACACCGACAACACACACACACACACACCGACAAAACACACACACACCAACAACACACACACACACACACCGACAACACACACACACACACCGACAACACATAAACACACACACCGACCACACACACACACACACTGCCAGCACACACAAACACACACCTACAACACACACACACACACACACCGACAACACACACACACACACCGACAACACACACACACACACCGACAACACACACACACACACACACACACACCGACAACACACACATACACACACTGACAACACACACAAACACACACACCGACAACACACACACACACACACTGACAACACACACACACACAGACAACACACACACACACACCGACAACACACACACACACACACCGACAACACACACACAAACAAACACCAGCAACACACACACACACACCGACAACACACACACACACACACACCGACAACACACACACACACACCGACAACACACACACACCGACAACACACACACACACACACTGACAACACACACACACACCGACAACACACACACACACACACCGACAACACACACACACACACACAACGACAACACACACACACCGACAACACACACACACACACACTCGGACAACACACACACACACCGACAACACACACACACACACACACACACACACACACACACACACACACACACACACACACACACACACACACACACACACACACACACACACACACTGACAACACACACACACACACACACACCGACAACAGACACACACACAACACAAATACACACACCGACAAAACACACAAACCGACAACACACACACACACACACACACACCGACAAAATACACACACACCGACAACACACACACACACACCGACAACACACACACACACACCGACAACACATAAACACACACACACCGACAACACACACACACACACACTGACAACACACACACACACACCGACAACACACACACACACACACACCGACAACACACACACACACACCGACAACACACACACACACACCGACAACACACACACACACACACAAACCGACAACACACACACACACAACACACACACACACCGACAACACACACACACACACACCGACAACACACACACACCGACAACACAGACACACACACACACCGACAACACACACACACACACACCGACAACACACACACACACACTGACAACACACACACACACACACCGACAACACACACACACCGACAACACACACACACACACACACACACCGACAACACACACACACACACACCTACAACACACACACACACACACCGACAACACATAAACACACACACACCGACAACACACACACACACACACTGACAACACACACACACACACACCGACAACACACACACACACACACACCGACAACACACACACACACACCGACAACACACACACACACACCGACAACACACACACACACACACAAACCGACAACACACACACACACAACACACACACACACCGACAACACACACACACACACACCGACAACACACACACACCGACAACACAGACACACACACACACCGACAACACACACACACACACACCGACAACACACACACACACACTGACAACACACACACACACACACCGACAACACACACACACCGACAACACACACACACACACACACACACCGACAACACACACACACACACCGACAACACACACACACACACCAGCTACACACACACACACACACCGACAACACACACACACACACACCGACAACACACACACACACACCGACAACACACACACACACACACCGACAACACACACACTCACACACACACACACCGACAACACACACACACACACAACACACACACACACCGACAACACACACACACACACACCGACAACACACACACACAAACACACTGACAACACACACACACACACACCGACAACACACACACACCGACAACACACACACACACACACACACCGACAACACACACACACACACCGACAACACACACACACACACCAGATACACACACACACACACCGACAACACACACACACACACACCGACAACACACACACACACACCGACAACACACACACACACACCGACAACACACACACACACACACACACACACCGACAACACACACACACACACACACTGACAACACACACACACACACACCGACAACACACACACACACACACCGACAACACACACACACACACACACACCGACAACACACACACACCGACAACACACACACACCGACAACACACACACACACACACACACACCGACAACACACACACACACACCGACAACACACACACACACACCAGCTACACACACACACACACACCGACAACACACACACACACACACCGACAACACACACACACACACCGACAACACACACACACACACACCGACAACACACACACTCACACACACACACACCGACAACACACACACACACACAACACACACACACACCGACAACACACACACACACACACCGACAACACACACACACAAACACACTGACAACACACACACACACACACCGACAACACACACACACCGACAACACACACACACACACACACACCGACAACACACACACACACACCGACAACACACACACACACACCAGATACACACACACACACACCGACAACACACACACACACACACCGACAACACACACACACACACCGACAACACACACACACACACCGACAACACACACACACACACACACACACACCGACAACACACACACACACACACACTGACAACACACACACACACACACCGACAACACACACACACACACACCGACAACACACACACACACACACACACCGACAACACACACACACCGACAACACACACACACACACACACACACACCGACAACACACACACACCGACAACACACACACACACAACACACACAAACACAACGACAACACACACACACACACACACCGACAACACACACACACACACCGACAACACACACACACACACACACCGACAACACACACACACACACACACACCCGACAACACACACACACCGACAACACACACACACACACACACACCGACAACACACACACACACACCGACAACACACACACACACACCAGATACACACACACACACACCGACAACACACACACACACACACCGACAACACACACACACACACCGACAACACACACACACACACCGACAACACACACACACACACACACACACACCGACAACACACACACACACACACACTGACAACACACACACACACACACCGACAACACACACACACACACACCGACAACACACACACACACACACACACACCGACAACACACACACACCGACAACACACACACACACACACACACACACCGACAACACACACACACCGACAACACACACACACACAACACACACAAACACAACGACAACACACACACACACACACACCGACAACACACACACACACACCGACAACACACACACACACACACACCGACAACACACACACACACACACACACCCCGACAACACACACACACCGACAACACACACACACACAGACAACACACACACACACACACACCGACAACACACACACACACACCGACAACACATAAACACACACACACCGACAACACACACACACACACACTGACAACACACACACACACACACCGACAACACACACACACACACAGACCGACAACACACACACACTCACCGACAACACACACACACACACCGACAACACACACACACACACACACACACACACACCGACAACAAACACACACACACACCGACAACACACACACACACACCGACAACACACACACACACTCACACCGACAACACACACACACACACACACACACCGACAACACACACATACACACTGACAACACACACACACACACACCGACAACACACACACACACACTGACAACACACACACACACACACAGACAACACACACACACACACACCGACAACACACACACACACACACCGACAACACACACACACACACACACCGACAACACACACACACACACACACACACACACACCGACTACACACACACACACCGACAACACACACACACACACCGACAACACACACACACACACCGACAACACACACACACACACACCGACAACACACACACACACACACACACACACTGACAACACACACACACACACACACCGACAACACACACACACACACCGACAACACACACACACTGACAACACACACACACACAACACACACACACACACCGACAACACACACACACACACAACGACAACACACACACACAAACACAACGACAACACACACACACACACCAACAACACACACACACACACCGACAACACACACACACACCGACAACACACACACACACACACACACACACACACACACACACCGACAACACACACACACACACACACACCGACAACACACACACAAACAAACACCAGCAACACACACACACACACCGACAACACACACACACACACCGACAACACACACACACACACCGACAACACACACACACTGACAACACACACACACACAAACCGACAACACACACACACACACACACACACACACACACTGACAACACACACACACACACACCGACAACACACACACAAACAAACACCAGCAACACACACACACACACCGACAACACACACACACACACACCGACAACACACACACACACACCGACAACACACACACACACACACACTGACAACACACACACACACACACCGACAACACACACACACACACACACACCGACAACACACACACACACACAAACCAACAACACACACACACCGACAACACACACACACACACCGACAACACACACACACACACACACTGACAACACACACACACACCGACAACACACACACACACCGACAACACCCACACACATACACAACGACAACACACACACACCGACAACACACACACACACACACACACACTCGGACAACACACACACACACACACACCGACAACACACACACACACACACACACACACACACACACACACACACTGACAACACACACACACACACACACCGACAACACACACACACACAACACAAACACACACACCGACAACACACACACACACACACACACACACACACACACACACACACACACCGACAACACACACACACACACCGACAACACACACACACACACCGACAACACACACACACACACAAACCGACAACAAACACACACACACACCGACAACACACACACACACACCGACAACACACACACACACACACCGACAACACAAACACACACACACACCGACAACACACACACACACACCGACAACACACACACACACACACACCGACAACACACACACACACACACACTGACAACACACACACACACCGACAACACACACACACACACCGACAACACACACACACACACACAACGACAACACACACACACCGACAACACACACACACACACACTCGGACAACACACACACACACACACCGACAACAAACACACACACACACACACACACCGACAACACACACACACACACACACACACACACACACACACACACACACACACACTGACAACACACACACACACACACACACACCGACAACACACACACACACAACACACACACACACACCGACAACACACACACACACACACCGACAACACACACACACACACACTGACAACACACACACACCGACAACACACACACACACACACCGACAACACACACACACACACACACACCGACAACACACACACACCGACAACACACACACACACACCGACAACACACACACACACACAGACACACACCGACAACACACACACACACACACCGACAACACACACACAAACAAACACCAGCAACACACACACACACCGACAACACACACACACACACACCGACAACACACACACACACACCGACAACACACACACACACACCGACAACACACACACACACACACTGACAACACACACACACACCGACAACACACACACACACCGACAACACACACACACATACACAACGACAACACACACACACCGACAACACACACACACACACACACACTCGGACAACACACACACACACACACACACCGACAACACACACACACACACACACACCGACAACACACACACACACACACACACACACACACACACACACACACACACACACACACACACACACACACACTGACAACACACACACACACACACACCGACAACACACACACACACAACACAAACACACACACCGACAACACACACACACATACACCGACAACACACACACACACACACCGACAAAACACACACACACCAACAACACACACACACACACACCGACAACACACACACACACACCGACAACACATAAACACACACACCGACCACACACACACACACACTGCCAGCACACACAAACACACACCTACAACACACACACACACACACCGACAACACACACACACACACCGACAACACACACACACACACACACACACCGACAACAAACACACACACACACCGACAACACACACACACACACCGACAACACACACACACACAAACCGACAACACACACACACACACACACCGACAACACACACATACACACACTGACAACACACACAAACACACACACCGACAACACACACACACACACACACTGACAACACACACACACACAGACAACACACACACACACACCGACAACACACACACACACACACCGACAACACACACACAAACAAACACCAGCAACACACACACACCGACAACACACACACACACACACACCGACAACACACACACACACACCGACAACACACACACACCGACAACACACACACACACACACCGACAACACACACACACACACACTCGGACAACACACACACACACCGACAACACACACACACACACACCGACAACACACACACACACACAAACCGACAACAAACACACACACACACCGACAACACACACACACACACCGACAACACACACACACACACACCGACAACACAAACACACACACACACCGACAACACACACACACACACCGACAACACACACACACACACACACCGACAACACACACACACACACACACTGACAACACACACACACACCGACAACACACACACACACACACACCGACAACACACACACACACACACAACGACAACACACACACACCGACAACACACACACACACACTCGGACAACACACACACACACACACCGACAACAAACACACACACACACACACACACACCGACAACACACACACACACACACACACACACACACACACACACACTGACAACACACACACACACACACACACACCGACAACACACACACACACAACACACACACACACACCGACAACACACACACACACACACCGACAACACACACACACACACACACACACCGACAAAACACATACACACACACCGACAACACACACACACACACACACTGACAACACACACACACCGACAACACACACACACACACACCGACAACACACACACACACACACACACCGACAACACACACACACCGACAACACACACACACACACCGACAACACACACACACACAGACACACACCGACAACACACACACACACACACCGACAACACACACACAAACAAACACCAGCAACACACACACACACACCGACAACACACACACACACACACCGACAACACACACACACACACCGACAACACACACACACACACCGACAACACACACACACACACACTGACAACACACACACACACCGACAACACACACACACACCGACAACACACACACACATACACAACGACAACACACACACACCGACAACACACACACACACACACACACACTCGGACAACACACACACACACACACACACCGACAACACACACACACACACACACACCGACAACACACACACACACACACACACACACACACACACACACACACACACACACACACACACACACACACACACACACTGACAACACACACACACACACACACCGACAACACACACACACACAACACAAACACACACACCGACAACACACACACACATACACCGACAACACACACACACACACACCGACAAAACACACACACACCAACAACACACACACACACACACCGACAACACACACACACACACCGACAACACATAAACACACACACCGACCACACACACACACACACTGCCAGCACACACAAACACACACCTACAACACACACACACACACACACCGACAACACACACACACACACCGACAACACACACACACACACCGACAACACACACACACACACACACACACCGACAACACACACATACACACACTGACAACACACACAAACACACACACCGACAACACACACACACACACACTGACAACACACACACACACAGACAACACACACACACACACCGACAACACACACACACACACACCGACAACACACACACAAACAAACACCAGCAACACACACACACACACCGACAACACACACACACACACACACCGACAACACACACACACACACCGACAACACACACACACCGACAACACACACACACACACACTGACAACACACACACACACCGACAACACACACACACACACACACACCGACAACACACACACACACACACAACGACAACACACACACACCGACAACACACACACACACACACTCGGACAACACACACACACACCGACAACACACACACACACACACACACACACACACACACACACACCGACAACACACACACACACACACACACACACACACACACACACACACACTGACAACACACACACACACACACACACACCGACAACAGACACACACACAACACAAATACACACACCGACAAAACACACAAACCGACAACACACACACACACACACACACACTGACAACACACACACACACACACACCGACAACACACACACACACAACACAAACACACACACCGACAACACACACACACATACACCGACAACACACACACACACACACCGACAAAACACACACACACCAACAACACACACACACACACACCGACAACACACACACACACACCGACAACACATAAACACACACACCGACCACACACACACACACACTGCCAGCACACACAAACACACACCTACAACACACACACACACACACCGACAACACACACACACACACCGACAACACACACACACACACACACACACCGACAACAAACACACACACACACCGACAACACACACACACACACCGACAACACACACACACACAAACCGACAACACACACACACACACACACCGACAACACACACATACACACACTGACAACACACACAAACACACACACCGACAACACACACACACACACACACTGACAACACACACACACACAGACAACACACACACACACACCGACAACACACACACACACACACCGACAACACACACACAAACAAACACCAGCAACACACACACACCGACAACACACACACACACACACACCGACAACACACACACACACACCGACAACACACACACACCGACAACACACACACACACACACCGACAACACACACACACACACACTCGGACAACACACACACACACCGACAACACACACACACACACACCGACAACACACACACACACACAAACCGACAACAAACACACACACACACCGACAACACACACACACACACCGACAACACACACACACACACACCGACAACACAAACACACACACACACCGACAACACACACACACACACCGACAACACACACACACACACACACCGACAACACACACACACACACACACTGACAACACACACACACACCGACAACACACACACACACACACACCGACAACACACACACACACACACAACGACAACACACACACACCGACAACACACACACACACACTCGGACAACACACACACACACACACCGACAACAAACACACACACACACACACACACACCGACAACACACACACACACACACACACACACACACACACACACACTGACAACACACACACACACACACACACACCGACAACACACACACACACAACACACACACACACACCGACAACACACACACACACACACCGACAACACACACACACACACACACACACCGACAAAACACATACACACACACCGACAACACACACACACACACACACTGACAACACACACACACCGACAACACACACACACACACACCGACAACACACACACACACACACACACCGACAACACACACACACCGACAACACACACACACACACCGACAACACACACACACACAGACACACACCGACAACACACACACACACACACCGACAACACACACACAAACAAACACCAGCAACACACACACACACACCGACAACACACACACACACACACCGACAACACACACACACACACCGACAACACACACACACACACCGACAACACACACACACACACACTGACAACACACACACACACCGACAACACACACACACACCGACAACACACACACACATACACAACGACAACACACACACACCGACAACACACACACACACACACACACACTCGGACAACACACACACACACACACACACCGACAACACACACACACACACACACACCGACAACACACACACACACACACACACACACACACACACACACACACACACACACACACACACACACACACACACACAC
The DNA here is from genome assembly GCF_965601325.2 of Salmo salar. Taxonomy (NCBI): domain Eukaryota; kingdom Metazoa; phylum Chordata; class Actinopteri; order Salmoniformes; family Salmonidae; genus Salmo; species Salmo salar. The sequence continues at coordinate 181,162 of NW_027675467.1, forward strand.
TGACAACACACACACACACACACACCGACAACACACACACACACAACACAAACACACACACCGACAACACACACACACATACACCGACAACACACACACACACACACCGACAAAACACACACACACCAACAACACACACACACACACACCGACAACACACACACACACACCGACAACACATAAACACACACACCGACCACACACACACACACACTGCCAGCACACACAAACACACACCTACAACACACACACACACACACACCGACAACACACACACACACACCGACAACACACACACACACACCGACAACACACACACACACACACACACACCGACAACACACACATACACACACTGACAACACACACAAACACACACACCGACAACACACACACACACACACTGACAACACACACACACACAGACAACACACACACACACACCGACAACACACACACACACACACCGACAACACACACACAAACAAACACCAGCAACACACACACACACACCGACAACACACACACACACACACACCGACAACACACACACACACACCGACAACACACACACACCGACAACACACACACACACACACTGACAACACACACACACACCGACAACACACACACACACACACACACCGACAACACACACACACACACACAACGACAACACACACACACCGACAACACACACACACACACACTCGGACAACACACACACACACCGACAACACACACACACACACACACACACACACACACACACACACCGACAACACACACACACACACACACACACACACACACACACACACACACTGACAACACACACACACACACACACACACCGACAACAGACACACACACAACACAAATACACACACCGACAAAACACACAAACCGACAACACACACACACACACACACACACTGACAACACACACACACACACACACCGACAACACACACACACACAACACAAACACACACACCGACAACACACACACACATACACCGACAACACACACACACACACACCGACAAAACACACACACACCAACAACACACACACACACACACCGACAACACACACACACACACCGACAACACATAAACACACACACCGACCACACACACACACACACTGCCAGCACACACAAACACACACCTACAACACACACACACACACACCGACAACACACACACACACACCGACAACACACACACACACACACACACACCGACAACAAACACACACACACACCGACAACACACACACACACACCGACAACACACACACACACAAACCGACAACACACACACACACACACACCGACAACACACACATACACACACTGACAACACACACAAACACACACACCGACAACACACACACACACACACTGACAACACACACACACACAGACAACACACACACACACACCGACAACACACACACACACACACCGACAACACACACACAAACAAACACCAGCAACACACACACACCGACAACACACACACACACACACACCGACAACACACACACACACACCGACAACACACACACACCGACAACACACACACACACACACCGACAACACACACACACACACACTCGGACAACACACACACACACCGACAACACACACACACACACACCGACAACACACACACACACACAAACCGACAACAAACACACACACACACCGACAACACACACACACACACCGACAACACACACACACACACACCGACAACACAAACACACACACACACCGACAACACACACACACACACCGACAACACACACACACACACACACCGACAACACACACACACACACACACTGACAACACACACACACACCGACAACACACACACACACACACACCGACAACACACACACACACACACAACGACAACACACACACACCGACAACACACACACACACACTCGGACAACACACACACACACACACCGACAACAAACACACACACACACACACACACACCGACAACACACACACACACACACACACACACACACACACACACACTGACAACACACACACACACACACACACACCGACAACACACACACACACAACACACACACACACACCGACAACACACACACACACACACCGACAACACACACACACACACACACACACCGACAAAACACATACACACACACCGACAACACACACACACACACACACTGACAACACACACACACACCGACAACACACACACACACACACCGACAACACACACACACACACACACACCGACAACACACACACACCGACAACACACACACACACACCGACAACACACACACACACAGACACACACCGACAACACACACACACACACACCGACAACACACACACAAACAAACACCAGCAACACACACACACACACCGACAACACACACACACACACACCGACAACACACACACACACACCGACAACACACACACACACACCGACAACACACACACACACACACTGACAACACACACACACACCGACAACACACACACACACCGACAACACACACACACATACACAACGACAACACACACACACCGACAACACACACACACACACACACACACTCGGACAACACACACACACACACACACACCGACAACACACACACACACACACACACCGACAACACACACACACACACACACACACACACACACACACACACACACACACACACACACACACACACACACACACACACACACACTGACAACACACACACACACACACACCGACAACACACACACACACAACACAAACACACACACCGACAACACACACACACATACACCGACAACACACACACACACACACCGACAAAACACACACACACCAACAACACACACACACACACACCGACAACACACACACACACACCGACAACACATAAACACACACACCGACCACACACACACACACACTGCCAGCACACACAAACACACACCTACAACACACACACACACACACACCGACAACACACACACACACACCGACAACACACACACACACACCGACAACACACACACACACACACACACACCGACAACACACACATACACACACTGACAACACACACAAACACACACACCGACAACACACACACACACACACTGACAACACACACACACACAGACAACACACACACACACACCGACAACACACACACACACACACCGACAACACACACACAAACAAACACCAGCAACACACACACACACACCGACAACACACACACACACACACACCGACAACACACACACACACACCGACAACACACACACACCGACAACACACACACACACACACTGACAACACACACACACACCGACAACACACACACACACACACACACCGACAACACACACACACACACACAACGACAACACACACACACCGACAACACACACACACACACACTCGGACAACACACACACACACCGACAACACACACACACACACACACACACACACACACACACACACCGACAACACACACACACACACACACACACACACACACACACACACACACTGACAACACACACACACACACACACACACCGACAACAGACACACACACAACACAAATACACACACCGACAAAACACACAAACCGACAACACACACACACACACACACACACTGACAACACACACACACACACACACCGACAACACACACACACACAACACAAACACACACACCGACAACACACACACACATACACCGACAACACACACACACACACACCGACAAAACACACACACACCAACAACACACACACACACACACCGACAACACACACACACACACCGACAACACATAAACACACACACCGACCACACACACACACACACTGCCAGCACACACAAACACACACCTACAACACACACACACACACACCGACAACACACACACACACACCGACAACACACACACACACACACACACACCGACAACAAACACACACACACACCGACAACACACACACACACACCGACAACACACACACACACAAACCGACAACACACACACACACACACACCGACAACACACACATACACACACTGACAACACACACAAACACACACACCGACAACACACACACACACACACTGACAACACACACACACACAGACAACACACACACACACACCGACAACACACACACACACACACCGACAACACACACACAAACAAACACCAGCAACACACACACACCGACAACACACACACACACACACACCGACAACACACACACACACACCGACAACACACACACACCGACAACACACACACACACACACCGACAACACACACACACACACACTCGGACAACACACACACACACCGACAACACACACACACACACACCGACAACACACACACACACACAAACCGACAACAAACACACACACACACCGACAACACACACACACACACCGACAACACACACACACACACACCGACAACACAAACACACACACACACCGACAACACACACACACACACCGACAACACACACACACACACACACCGACAACACACACACACACACACACTGACAACACACACACACACCGACAACACACACACACACACACACCGACAACACACACACACACACACAACGACAACACACACACACCGACAACACACACACACACACTCGGACAACACACACACACACACACCGACAACAAACACACACACACACACACACACACCGACAACACACACACACACACACACACACACACACACACACACACTGACAACACACACACACACACACACACACCGACAACACACACACACACAACACACACACACACACCGACAACACACACACACACACCGACAACACACACACACACACACACACACCGACAAAACACATACACACACACCGACAACACACACACACACACACACTGACAACACACACACACCGACAACACACACACACACACACCGACAACACACACACACACACACACACCGACAACACACACACACCGACAACACACACACACACACCGACAACACACACACACACAGACACACACCGACAACACACACACACACACACCGACAACACACACACAAACAAACACCAGCAACACACACACACACACCGACAACACACACACACACACACCGACAACACACACACACACACCGACAACACACACACACACACCGACAACACACACACACACACACTGACAACACACACACACACCGACAACACACACACACACCGACAACACACACACACATACACAACGACAACACACACACACCGACAACACACACACACACACACACACACTCGGACAACACACACACACACACACACACCGACAACACACACACACACACACACACCGACAACACACACACACACACACACACACACACACACACACACACACACACACACACACACACACACACACACACACTGACAACACACACACACACACACACCGACAACACACACACACACAACACAAACACACACACCGACAACACACACACACATACACCGACAACACACACACACACACACCGACAAAACACACACACACCAACAACACACACACACACACACCGACAACACACACACACACACCGACAACAGATAAACACACACACCGACCACACACACACACACACTGCCAGCACACACAAACACACACCTACAACACACACACACACACACACCGACAACACACACACACACACCGACAACACACACACACACACCGACAACACACACACACACACACACACACCGACAACACACACATACACACACTGACAACACACACAAACACACACACCGACAACACACACACACACACACTGACAACACACACACACACAGACAACACACACACACACACCGACAACACACACACACACACACCGACAACACACACACAAACAAACACCAGCAACACACACACACACACCGACAACACACACACACACACACCGACAACACACACACACACACCGACAACACACACACACCGACAACACACACACACACACACTGACAACACACACACACACCGACAACACACACACACACACACACACCGACAACACACACACACACACACAACGACAACACACACACACCGACAACACACACACACACACACTCGGACAACACACACACACACCGACAACACACACACACACACACACACACACACACACACACACACCGACAACACACACACACACACACACACACACACACACACACACACACACTGACAACACACACACACACACACACACACCGACAACAGACACACACACAACACAAATACACACACCGACAAAACACACAAACCGACAACACACACACACACACACACACACCGACAAAATACACACACACCGACAACACACACACACACACCGACAACACACACACACACACCGACAACACATAAACACACACACACCGACAACACACACACACACACACTGACAACACACACACACACACACCGACAACACACACACACACACACACCGACAACACACACACACACACCGACAACACACACACACACACCGACAACACACACACACACACACAAACCGACAACACACACACACACAACACACACACACACCGACAACACACACACACACACACCGACAACACACACACACCGACAACACAGACACACACACACACCGACAACACACACACACACACACCGACAACACACACACACACACTGACAACACACACACACACACACCGACAACACACACACACCGACAACACACACACACACACACACACACCGACAACACACACACACACACCGACAACACACACACACACACCAGCTACACACACACACACACACCGACAACACACACACACACACACCGACAACACACACACACACACCGACAACACACACACACACCGACAACACACACACTCACACACACACACACCGACAACACACACACACACACAACACACACACACACCGACAACACACACACACACACACCGACAACACACACACACAAACACACTGACAACACACACACACACACACCGACAACACACACACACCGACAACACACACACACACACACACACCGACAACACACACACACACACCGACAACACACACACACACACCGACAACACACACACACACACACACACACACCGACAACACACACACACACACACACTGACAACACACACACACACACACACCGACAACACACACACACACCGACAACACACACACACACACACACACCGACAACACACACACACCGACAACACACACACACACACACACACACACCGACAACACACACACACCGACAACACACACACACACAACACACACAAACACAACGACAACACACACACACACACACACCGACAACACACACACACACACCGACAACACACACACACACACACACCGACAACACACACACACACACACACACCCCGACAACACACACACACCGACAACACACACACACACAGACAACACACACACACACACACACCGACAACACACACACACACACCGACAACACATAAACACACACACACCGACAACACACACACACACACACTGACAACACACACACACACACACCGACAACACACACACACACACAGACCGACAACACACACACACTCACCGACAACACACACACACACACCGACAACACACACACACACACACACACACACCGACAACAAACACACACACACACCGACAACACACACACACACACCGACAACACACACACACACACACACCGACAACACACACACACACACACACCGACAACACACACATACACACACTGACAACACACACACACACACACCGACAACACACACACACACACTGACAACACACACACACACACACAGACAACACACACACACACACACCGACAACACACACACACACACACCGACAACACACACACACACACACACCGACAACACACACACACACACACACACCGACTACACACACACACACCGACAACACACACACACACACCGACAACACACACACACACACCGACAACACACACACACACACACCGACAACACACACACACACACACACACACACTGACAACACACACACACACACACACCGACAACACACACACACACACCGACAACACACACACACTGACAACACACACACACACAACACACACACACACACCGACAACACACACACACACACAACGACAACACACACACACAAACACAACGACAACACACACACACACACCGACAACACACACACACACACCGACAACACACACACACACCGACAACACACACACACACACACACACACACACACACACACACCGACAACACACACACACACACACACACCGACAACACACACACAAACAAACACCAGCAACACACACACACACACCGACAACACACACACACACACCGACAACACACACACACCCACCGACAACACACACACACTGACAACACACACACACACAAACCGACAACACACACACACACACACACACACACACACACTGACAACACACACACACACACACCGACAACACACACACAAACAAACACCAGCAACACACACACACACACCGACAACACACACACACACACACCGACAACACACACACACACACCGACAACACACACACACACACACACTGACAACACACACACACACACACCGACAACACACACACACACACACACACCGACAACACACACACACACACACAAACCAACAACACACACACACCGACAACACACACACACACACACACACTCGGACAACACACACACACACACACCGACAACACACACACACACAAACACACACACCGACAACACACACACACACACACACACACACACTGACAACACACACACACACACACCGACAACACACACACACACCGACAACACACACACACACACACCGACAACACACACACACCGACAACACACACACACACACACACACCGACAACACACACACACACACACCGACAACACACACACACACAACACACACACACACCGACAACACACACACACACACACACACCGACAACACACACACACACACACCGACAAAACACACACACCGACAACACAGACACACACACACACCGACAACACACACACACACACACCGACAACACACACACACACACCGACAACACACACACACACACACCGACAACACACACACACACCGACAACACACACACACACACACACCGACAACACACACACTCACACACACACACACCGACAACACACACACACACACACACACACACACTGACAACACACACACACACACACACCGACAACACACACACACACACCGACAACACACACACACACAACACACACACACACACCGACAACACACACACACACACACCGACAACACACACACACAAACACACCGACATCACACACACACACACCGACAACACACACACACACCGACAACACACACACACACACCGACAACACACACACACACACACACACACACACACACACCGACAACACACACACACACCGACAACACACACACACACACACACACACCGACAACACACACACACACACACACCGACAACACACACACACACACACACACACACACACACCGACTACACACACACACACCGACAACACACACACACACACCGACAACACACACACACACACCGACAACACACACACACACACACACCGACAACACACACACACACACACACTGACAACACACACACACACACACCGACAACACACACACACACCGACAACACACACACACTGACAACACACACACACACAACACACACACACACACCGACAACACACACACACACACAACGACAACACACACACACAAACACAACGACAACACACACACACACACCGACAACACACACACACACACCGACAACACACACACACACCTACAACACACACACACACACACACACACACACGACACACACCGACAACACACACACACACACACACACCGACAACACACACACAAACAAACACCAGCAACACACACACACACACCGACAACACACACACACACACCAACAACACACACACACACACCGACAACACACACACACACCGACAACACACACACACACACACCGACAACACACACACACACACACACACACACACACACACACACCGACAACACACACACACACACACCGACAACACACACACAAACAAACACCAGCAACACACACACACACACCGACAACACACACACACACACACCCACAACACACACACACACACCGACAACACACACACACACACACACTGACAACACACACACACACCGACAACACACACACACACACACACCGACAACACACACACACACACAAACCGACAACACACACACACCGACAACACACACACACACACACACTCGGACAACACACACACACACACACACACCGACAACACACACACACACAAACACACACACCGACAACACACACACACACACACACACCGACAACACACACACACACCGACAACACACACACACACACACACCGACAACACACACACACCGACAACACACACACACACACACACACCGACAACACACACACACACACACCGACAACACACACACACACAACACACACACCGACAACACACACACACACACACCGACAACACACACACACACACACACACCGACAAAACACACACACCGACAACACAGACACACACACACACCGACAACACACACACACACACACCGACAACACACACACACACACTGACAACACACACACACACACCGACAACACACACACACACACACCGACAACACACACACACACACCGACAACACACACACACACACACACCGACAACACACACACTCACACACACACACACCGACAACACACACACACACACAACACACACACACACCGACAACACACACACACACACACACCGACAACACACACACACAAACACACTGACAAAACACACACACACACACCGACAACACACACACACCGACAACACACACACACACACACACACACCGACAACACACACACACACACCAGCAACACACACACACACACACCGACAACACACACACACACACACCGACAACACACACACACACACACCGACAACACACACACACACACACCGACAACACACACACACACACACACACACACCGACAACACACACACACACACACTGACAACACACACACACACACACACACACCGACAACACACACACACACACCGACAACACACACACACACACACACACCGACAACACACACACACACACCGACAACACACACACACACACACCGACAACACACACACACACACACACACACACTGACAACACACACACACACACACCGACAACACACACACACACACACCGACAACACACACACACTGACAACACACACACACACAACACACACACACACACCGACAACACACACACACACACAACGACAACACACACACACAAACACAACGACAACACACACACACACACCGACAACACACACACACACACCGACAACACACACACACACCGACAACACACACACACACACACACACACACACACACACACACACACACCGACAACACACACACACACACACACACCGACAACACACACACAAACAAACACCAGCAACACACACACACACACACCGACAACACACACACACACACCAACAACACACACACACACACCGACAACACACACACACACACCGACAACACACACACACACACACACACACACACACACACACACCGACAACACACACACACACACACACCGACAACACACACACAAACAAACACCAGCAACACACACACACCGACAACACACACACACACACACCCACAACACACACACACACACCGACAACACACACACACACACACACTGACAACACACACACACACCGACAACACACACACTCAAACACCGACAACACACACACACACACAAACCGACAACACACACACACCGACAACACACACACACACACACTCGGACAACACACACACAAACACACACACCGACAACACACACACACACACACCGACAACACACACACACACCGACAACACACACACACACACACACCGACAACACACACACACCGACAACACACACACACACACACCGACAACACACACACACACACACCGACAACACACACACACACAACACACACACACACCGACAACACACACACACACACACACACCGACAACACACACACACACACACCGACAAAACACACACACCGACAACACAGACACACACACACACCGACAACACACACACACACACACCGACAACACACACACACACACTGACAACACACACACACACACCGACAACACACACACACACACACCGACAACACACACACACACACACCGACAACACACACACACACACACCGACAACACACACACTCACACACACACACACCGACAACACACACACACACACAACACACACACACACCGACAACACACACACACACACACACCGACAACACACACACACAAACACACTGACAACACACACACACACACACCGACAACACACACACACCGACAACACACACACACACACACACACACCGACAACATCCACACACACACCAGCAACACACACACACACACACCGACAACACACACACACACACACACCGACAACACACACACACACACCGACAACACACACACACACACACCGACAACACACACACACACACACACACACCGACAACACACACACACACACACTGACAACACACACACACCGACAACACACACACACACACACCGACAACACACACACACACACACACACCGACAACACACACACACCGACAACACACACACACACACCGACAACACACACACACACAGACACACACCGACAACACACACACACACACACCGACAACACACACACAAACAAACACCAGCAACACACACACACACACCGACAACACACACACACACACACCGACAAAAACACACACACACACCGACAACACACACACACACACCGACAACACACACACACACACACTGACAACACACACACACACCGACAACACACACACACACCGACAACACACACACACATACACAACGACAACACACACACACCGACAACACACACACACACACACAAACTCGGACAACACACACACACACACACACACACCGACAACACACACACACACACACACACACGACAACACACACACACACACACACACACACACACACACACACACACACACACACACACACACACACACTGACAACACACACACACACACACACCGACAACACACACACACACAACACAAACACACACACCGACAACACACACACACATACACCGACAACACACACACACACACACCGACAAAACACACACACACCAACAACACACACACACACACACCGACAACACACACACACACACCGACAACACATAAACACACACACCGACCACACACACACACACACTGCCAGCACACACAAACACACACCTACAACACACACACACACACACACACCGACAACACACACACACACACCGACAACACACACACACACACCGACAACACACACACACACACACACACACCGACAACAAACACACACACACACCGACAACACACACACACACACCGACAACACACACACACACAAACCGACAACACACACACACACACACACCGACAACACACACATACACACACTGACAACACACACAAACACACACACCGACAACACACACACACACACACTGACAACACACACACACACACACAGACAACACACACACACACACCGACAACACACACACACACACACCGACAACACACACACAAACAAACACCAGCAACACACACACACACACCGACAACACACACACACACACACACACCGACAACACACACACACACACCGACAACACACACACACCGACAACACACACACACACACACTGACAACACACACACACACCGACAACACACACACACACACACACACCGACAACACACACACACACACACAACGACAACACACACACACCGACAACACACACACACACACACTCGGACAACACACACACACACCGACAACACACACACACACACACACACACACACACACACACACACACACACCGACAACACACACACACACACACACACACACACACACACACACACACACACACACACACACTGACAACACACACACACACACACACACACCGACAACAGACACACACACAACACAAATACACACACCGACAAAACACACAAACCGACAACACACACACACACACACACACACACCGACAAAATACACACACACCGACAACACACACACACACACCGACAACACACACACACACACCGACAACACATAAACACACACACACCGACAACACACACACACACACACTGACAACACACACACACACACACCGACAACACACACACACACACACACCGACAACACACACACACACACCGACAACACACACACACACACCGACAACACACACACACACACACAAACCGACAACACACACACACACAACACACACACACACCGACAACACACACACACACACACACGACAACACACACACACCGACAACACAGACACACACACACACCGACAACACACACACACACACACCGACAACACACACACACACACTGACAACACACACACACACACACCGACAACACACACACACCGACAACACACACACACACACACACACACGACAACACACACACACACACCGACAACACACACACACACACACACGACAACACACACACACACACCGACAACACACACACACACACACCGACAACACACACACACACACGACAACACACACACACACACCGACACACACACACACACACACACACCGACAACACACACACACACACACACCGACAACACACACACACCGACAACACACACACACACACACCGCACACACACACACACACAACACGACAGACACACACACACACACACACACCGACACACACACACACACCGACCAGACACACACACACACACACACACCGACAACACACACACACACACACCGACAACACACACACACACACCAGACACACACACACACACACACCGACAACACACACACACACACCGACCGACACACACACACACACACACCGACAACACACACACACACCGACAACAGACACACACAACGACCCACACACACACACACACCGACAACACACACACACACACACACTGACAACACACACACACACACACACCGACAACACACACACACACACACACGACACCGACACACACACACACACACCGACAACACACACACACCGACAACACACACACACACACACACACGACACACCGACAACACACACACACCGACAACACACACACACACCGACACACACACACACAACGACAACAACACACACACACACACCGACAACACACACACACACACACGACAACACACACACACACACCGACACACGCACACACACACACACACACACACACACACCGACAACACACACACACCGACAACACACACCACACACACACACACACACGACACACACACACACACCGACAACACACACACACACACCGACAACACATAAACACACACACACCGACAACACACACACACACACACTGACAACACACACACACACACACCGACAACACACACACACACACAGACCGACAACACACACACACACCACACGACACACACACACACACACACCGACAACACACACACACACACCGACACACACACACCGACAACACACACACACACACACCGACAACACACACACACACACCGACAACACACACACACACACACGACGACACACACACACACACACACACAGACTGACAACACACACACACACACACACACCGACAACACACACACACACACCGACAACACACACACACACACACAACGACAACACACACACACACACACCGACAACACACACACACACACCGACAACACACACACACACCGACACACACACACACACACCGACACACACACACACACACACACCGACAACACACACACACACACACACACCGACAACACACACACAAACAAACACCGAGCAACACACACACACACCGACAACACACACACACACACCGACAACAACACACACACACACGACGCACACACACACACACACCGACAACACACACACACACACACCGACAACACACACACACACACACGACACACACGACAACACACACACACACACACACGACCGACAACACACACACACACACCGACAACACACACACACACACCAGCAACACACACACACACACACCGACAACACACACACACACACACACCGACAACACACACACACACACACTGACAACACACACAAACACACACACCGACAACACACACACACACACTGACAACACACACACACACAGACAACACACACACACACACACCGACAAACACACACACACACACACCGACAACACACACACACACAAACACCGAGCAACACACACACACACACCGACAACACACACACACCGACACACACACCGACACACACACACACACACACCGACAACACACACACACCGACAACACACACACACACACACTGACAACACACACACACACCGACAACACACACACACACACACACACACCGACAACACACACACACACACACAACGACAACACACACACACCGACAACACACACACACACTCGGACAACACACACACACACCGACAACACACACACACACACACACACACACACACACACACACGACAACACCGACAACACACACACACACACACACACACACACCCAGACTACACACACTGACACACCGACAACACACACACACACACACCGACAACACGCACACACACACCGACAACACACACACACACACACACCGACAACACACACACACGACACACGACGACACACACACACACACACACACACACACCGACAACACACACACACACCGACAACACACACACACACACACCGACAACACACACACACACACCGACAACACATAAACACACACACACCGACAACACACACACACACACACTGACAACACACACACACCGACAACACACACACACACACACACCGACAACACACACACACACACACCGACAACACACACACACACACCGACAACACACACACACACACACAACCGACAACACACACACACACAACACACACACACACCGACAACACACACACACACACACCGACAACACACACACACCGACAACACAGACACACACACACACCGACAACACACACACACACACACCGACAACACACACACACACACTCGACAACACACACACACACACACCGACAACACACACACACACCGACAACACACACACACACACACACACGACACACACACACACACACCGACAACACACACACACACACCAGCTACACACACACACACACACCGACAACACACACACACACACACCGACAACACACACACACACACCGACAACACACACACACACACACCGACAACACACACACTCACACACACACACACCGACAACACACACACACACACAACACACACACACACCGACAACACACACACACACACACACCGACAACACACACACACAAACACACTGACAACACACACACACACACACCGACAACACACACACACCGACAACACACACACACACACACACACCGACAACACACACACACACACCGACAACACACACACACACACCAGACACACACACACACACACACCGACAACACACACACACACACACCGACAACACACACACACACACCGACAACACACACACACACACCGACAACACACACACACACACACACACACACCGACAACACACACACACACACACACTGACAACACACACACACACACACACCGACAACACACACACACACACACACCGACAACACACACACACACACACACCGACAACACACACACACCGACAACACACACACACACACACACACACACCGACAACACACACACACCGACAACACACACACACACACACACACACAAACACAACGACAACACACACACACACACACCGACAACACACACACACACACCGACAACACACACACACACAGACACCGACAACACACACACACACACACACACCCCGACAACACACACACACCGACAACACACACACACACAGACAACACACACACACACACACACCGACAACACACACACACACACCGACAACACATAAACACACACACACCGACAACACACACACACACACACTGACAACACACACACACACACACCGACAACACACACACACACACAGACCGACAACACACACACACTCACCGACAACACACACACACACACCGACAACACACACACACACACACACACACACCGACAACAAACACACACACACACCGACAACACACACACACACACCGACAACACACACACACACCGACAACACACACACACACACACACACAGACTGACAACACACACACACACACACACCGACAACACACACACACACACCGACAACACACACACACTGACAACACACACACACACACACACACACACACACCGACAACACACACACACACACAACGACAACACACACACACAAACACACGACAACACACACACACACACACCGACAACACACACACACACACCGACAACACACACACACACCGACAACACACACACACACACACACACACACACCACACACACACACACACCGACAACACACACACACACACACACACCGACAACACACACACAAACAAACACCAGCAACACACACACACACACCGACAACACACACACACACACCGACAACACACACACACACACCGACAACACACACACACTGACAACACACACACACACAAACCGACAACACACACACACACACACACACACACACACTGACAACACACACACACACACACCGACAACACACACACAAACAAACACCAGCAACACACACACACACACCGACAACACACACACACACACACCGACAACACACACACACACACCGACAACACACACACACACACACACTGACAACACACACACACACACACCGACAACACACACACACACACACACACCGACAACACACACACACACACAAACCAACAACACACACACACCGACAACACACACACACACACACACACTCGGACAACACACACACACACACACCGACAACACACACACACACAAACACACACACCGACAACACACACACACACACACACACACACACTGACAACACACACACACACACCGACAACACACACACACACCGACAACACACACACACACACACCGACAACACACACACACCGACACACACACACACACACACACACACCGACAACACACACACACACACACCGACAACACACACACACACAACACACACACACACCGACAACACACACACACACACACACCGACAACACACACACACACACACCGACAAAACACACACCGACAACACAGACACACACACACACCGACAACACACACACACACACCGACAACACACACACACACACACTGACAACACACACACACACACACCGACAACACACACACACACACACCGACAACACACACACACCGACAACACACACACACACACACACACCGACAACACACACACTCACACACACACACACCGACAACACACACACACACACACACACACACACACACACTGACAACACACACACACACACACACCGACAACACACACACACACACCGACAACACACACACACACAACACACACACACACACCGACAACACACACACACACACAACGACAACACACACACACAAACACACCGACAACACACACACACACACCGACAACACACACCACACACCGACAACACACACACACACACCGACAACACACACACACACACACACACAACACACACACACCGACAACACACACACACACCGACAACACACACACACACACACACACACACACCGACAACACACACACACACACACACCGACAACACACACACACACACACACACACACACCGACTACACACACACACACCGACAACACACACACACACACCGACAACACACACACACACACCGACAACACACACACACACACACACCGACAACACACACACACACACACACTGACAACACACACACACACACACCGACAACACACACACACACCGACAACACACACACACTGACAACACACACACACACAACACACACACACACACCGACAACACACACACACACACAACGACAACACACACACACAAACACAACGACAACACACACACACACACCGACAACACACACACACACACACCGACAACACACACACACACCGACAACACACACACACACACACACACACACACACACACACACACCGACAACACACACACACACACACACACCGACAACACACACACAAACAAACACCAGCAACACACACACACACACCGACAACACACACACACACACCAACAACACACACACACACACCGACAACACACACACACCGACAACACACACACACACACACCGACAACACACACACACACACACACACACACCGACAACACACACACACACACACCGACAACACACACACAAACAAACACCAGCAACACACACACACACACCGACAACACACACACACACACACCCACAACACACACACACACACCGACAACACACACACACACACACACACTGACAACACACACACACACCGACAACACACACACACACACACCGACAACACACACACACACACAAACCGACAACACACACACACCGACAACACACACACACACACACACTCGGACAACACACACACACACACACACCGACAACACACACACACACAAACACACACACCGACAACACACACACACACACACACACCGACAACACACACACACACCGACAACACACACACACACACACACCGACAACACACACACACCGACAACACACACACACACACACACACACCGACAACACACACACACACACACCGACAACACACACACACACAACACACACACACACCGACAACACACACACACACACACACACCGACAACACACACACACACACACACACCGACAAAACACACACACCGACAACACAGACACACACACACACCGACAACACACACACACACACACCGACAACACACACACACACACTGACAACACACACACACACACCGACAACACACACACACACACACACCGACAACACACACACACACACACCGACAACACACACACACACCGACAACACACACACTCACACACACACACACCGACAACACACACACACACACAACACACACACACACCGACAACACACACACACACACACACCGACAACACACACACACAAACACACTGACAAACACACACACACACACCGACAACACACACACACACACACACACACCGACAACACACACACACACACCAGCAACAACACACACACACACACCGACAACACACACACACACACACCGACAACACACACACACACACCGACAACACACACACACACACACCGACAACACACACACACACACACACCGACAACACACACACACACACACTGACAACACACACACACACACACACACACACACACACCGACAACACACACACACACACCGACAACACACACACACACACACACACCGACAACACACACACACACACCGACAACACACACACACACCGACAACACACACACACACACACACACACACTGACAACACACACACACACACACCGACAACACACACACACACACACCGACAACACACACACACTGACAACACACACACACACAACACACACACACACACCGACAACACACACACACACACAACGACAACACACACACACAAACACAACGACAACACACACACACACACCGACAACACACACACACACACCGACAACACACACACACACCGACAACACACACACACACACACACACACACACACACACCGACAACACACACACACACACACACACCGACAACACACACACAAACAAACACCAGCAACACAGACACACACACCGACAACACACACACACACACCAACAACACACACACACACACCGACAACACACACACACACACCGACAACACACACACACACACACACACACACACACACACACCGACAACACACACACACACACACCGACAACACACACACACACAAACACCAGCAACACACACACACACACCGACAACACACACACACACACACCCACAACACACACACACACACCGACAACACACACACACACACACACTGACAACACACACACACACCGACAACACACACACTCAAACACCGACAACACACACACACCGACAACACACACACACACACACACTCGGACAACACACACACACACACACACACACCGACAACACACACACACACAAACACACACACCGACAACACACACACACACACACCGACAACACACACACACACCGACAACACACACACACACACACACCGACAACACACACACACCGACAACACACACACACACACACACGACAACACACACACACACACACCGACAACACACACACACACAACACACACACACACCGACAACACACACACACACACACACACCGACAACACACACACACACACCGACAAAACACACACACCGACAACACAGACACACACACACACCGACAACACACACACACACACACCGACAACACACACACACACACTGACAACACACACACACACACCGACAACACACACACACACACACACACCGACAACACGCACACACACACACCGACAACACACACACACACACACACCGACAACACACACACTCACACACACACACACCGACAACACACACACACACACACACACACACACACGACAACACACACACACACACACACCGACAACACACACACACACACCGACAACACACACACACACACCGACAACACACACACACCGACAACACACACACACACACACACACACCGACAACATCCACACACACACCAGCAACACACACACACACACACCGACAACACACACACACACACACACCGACAACACACACACACACACCGACAACACACACACACACACACCGACAACACACACACACACACACCGACAACACACACACACACACACTGACAACACACACACACACACACACACACACACCGACAACACACACACACACACCGACAACACACACACACACACACACCGACAACACACACACACCGACAACACACACACACACACACACACACCGACAACACACACACACCGACAACACACACACACACAACACACACACACACAACGACAACACACACACACACACACCGACAACACACACACACACACCGACAACACACACACACACACAAACACCCCGACAACACACACACACCGACAACACACACACACACAGACAACACACACACACACACACACCGACAACACACACACACACACCGACAACACACAAACACACACACACCGACAACACACACACACACACTGACAACACACACACACACACACCGACAACACACACACACACACACACCGACAACACACACACACACACCGATAACACACACACACACACCGACAACACACACACACACACACACACACACACACTGACAACACACACACACACACACACCGACAACACACACACACACACACCGACAACACACACACACACAACACACACACACACACCGACAACACACACACACACACAACGACAACACACACACACAAACACACCGACATCACACACACACACACCGACAACACACACACACACACCGACAACACACACACACACACACAACACACACACACCGACAACACACACACACACCGACAACACACACACACACACACACACCGACAACACACACACACACACACACACGACAACACACACACACACACACACACACACACACACACACACACACCGACTACACACACACACACCGACAACACACACACACACACCGACAACACACACACACACACCGACAACACACACACACACACACCGACAACACACACACACACACACACACACACACACTGACAACACACACACACACACACACCGACAACACACACACACACACACCGACAACACACACACACTGACAACACACACACACACAACACACACACACACACCGACAACACACACACACACACCGACAACACACACACACACCGACAACACACACACACACACACACACACACACACACACCGACAACACACACACACACACACCGACAACACACACACAAACAAACACCAGCAACACACACACACACACCGACAACACACACACACACACCGACAACACACACACACACACACCGACAACACACACACACACACACACACACACACACCGACAACACACACACACACACACCGACAACACACACACAAACAAACACCAGCAACACACACACACACCGACAACACACACACACACACACACCGACGACACACACACACCGACAACACACACACACACACACACTGACAACACACACACACACCGACAACACACACACACACACACCGACAACACACACACACACACAAACCGACAACACACACACACCGACAACACACAAACACACACACACTCGGACAACACACACACACACACACACCGACAACACACACACACACAAACACACACACCGACAACACACACACACACACACACACACACACACACTGACAACACACACACACACCGACAACACACACACACACCGACAACACACACACACACACACACACACCGACAACACACACACACCGACAACACACACACACACACACACCGACAACACACACACACACACACCGACAACACACACACACAACACACACACACACCGACAACACACACACACACACACCGACAACACACACACACACACACCGACAAAACACACACACCGACAACACAGACACACACACACACCGACAACACACACACACACACCGACAACACACACACACACACTGACAACACACACACACACACACCGACAACACACACACACACACACCGACAACACACACACACACACACACACCGACAACACACACACTCACACACACACACACCGACAACACACACACACACACAACACACACACCGACAACACACACACACACACACACCGACAACACACACACACAAACACACTGACAACACACACACACACACACACCGACAACACACACACACACACCGACAACACACACACACACACACACCGACAACACACACACACCGACAACACACACACACACACACACACACCGACAACACACACACACCGACAACACACACACACACAACACACACACACACAACGACAACACACACACACACACACCGACAACACACACACACACACCGACAACACACACACACACACAAACACCCCGACAACACACACACACCGACAACACACACACACACAGACAACACACACACACACACACACCGACAACACACACACACACACCGACAACACATAAACACACACACACCGACAACACACACACACACACTGACAACACACACACACACACACCGACAACACACACACACACACACACCGACAACACACACACACACACCGATAACACACACACACACACCGACAACACACACACACACACACACACACACACACTGACAACACACACACACACACACACAGACAACACACACACACACACACCGACAACACACACACACACAACACACACACACACACCGACAACACACACACACACACAACGACAACACACACACACAAACACACCGACATCACACACACACACACCGACAACACACACACACACACCGACAACACACACACACACACACAACACACACACACCGACAACACACACACACACCGACAACACACACACACACACACACACCGACAACACACACACACACACACACCGACAACACACACACACACACACACACACACACACACACACACACCGACTACACACACACACACCGACAACACACACACACACACCGACAACACACACACACACACCGACAACACACACACACACACACCGACAACACACACACACACACACACACACACACTGACAACACACACACACACACACACCGACAACACACACACACACACACCGACAACACACACACACTGACAACACACACACACACAACACACACACACACACCGACAACACACACACACACACCGACAACACACACACACACCGACAACACACACACACACACACACACACACACACACACACACCGACAACACACACACACACACACCGACAACACACACACAAACAAACACCAGCAACACACACACACACACCGACAACACACACACACACACCGACAACACACACACACACACACCGACAACACACACACACACACACACACACACACACCGACAACACACACACACACACACCGACAACACACACACAAACAAACACCAGCAACACACACACACACCGACAACACACACACACACACACACCGACGACACACACACACCGACAACACACACACACACACACACTGACAACACACACACACACCGACAACACACACACACACACACCGACAACACACACACACACACAAACCGACAACACACACACACCGACAACACACAAACACACACACACTCGGACAACACACACACACACACACACCGACAACACACACACACACAAACACACACACCGACAACACACACACACACACACACACACACACACACTGACAACACACACACACACACACCGACAACACACACACACACCGACAACACACACACACACACACACACACCGACAACACACACACACCGACAACACACACACACACACACACCGACAACACACACACACACACACCGACAACACACACACACAACACACACACACACCGACAACACACACACACACACACCGACAACACACACACACACACACCGACAAAACACACACACCGACAACACAGACACACACACACACCGACAACACACACACACACACCGACAACACACACACACACACTGACAACACACACACACACACACCGACAACACACACACACACACACCGACAACACACACACACACACACACACCGACAACACACACACTCACACACACACACACCGACAACACACACACACAAACACACTGACAACACACACACACACACACCGACAACACACACACACCGACAACACACACACACACACACACACACACCGACAACACACACACACACACCGACAACACACACACACACACACCGACAACACACACACACACACACCGACAACACACACACAAACAAACACCAGCAACACACACACACACACCGACAACACACACACACACACACACCGACAACACACACACACCGACAACATACACACACACACACACTGACAACACACACACACACACACCGACAACACACACACACACACACCGACAACACACACACACACACAAACCGACAACACACACACACCGACAACACACAAACACACACACACTCGGACAACACACACACACACACACACACCGACAACACACACACACACAAACACACACACCGACAACACACACACACAAACACACTGACAACACACACACACACACACCGACAACACACACACACCGACAACACACACACACACACACACACACCGACAACATCCACACACACACCAGCAACACACACACACACACACCGACAACACACACACACACACACACCGACAACACACACACACACACCGACAACACACACACACACACACCGACAACACACACACACACACACACACACCGACAACACACACACACACACACTGACAACACACACACACACACACACACACACCGACAACACACACACACACACCGACAACACACACACACACACACACCGACAACACACACACACCGACAACACACACACACACACACACCGACAACACACACACACCGACAACACACACACACACAACACACACACACACAACGACAACACACACACACACACACCGACAACACACACACACACACCGACAACACACACACACACACAAACACCCCGACAACACACACACACCGACAACACACACACACACAGACAACACACACACACACACACACCGACAACACACACACACACACCGACAACACATAAACACACACACACCGACAACACACACACACACACACTGACAACACACACACACACACACCGACAACACACACACACACACACACCGACAACACACACACACACACCGATAACACACACACACACACCGACAACACACACACACACACACACACACACACACTGACAACACACACACACACACACACCGACAACACACACACACACACACCGACAACACACACACACACACCGACAACACACACACACACACAACGACAACACACACACACAAACACACCGACATCACACACACACACACCGACAACACACACACACACACCGACAACACACACACACACACCGACAACACACACACACACACACAACACACACACACCGACAACACACACACACACCGACAACACACACACACACACACACACCGACAACACACACACACACACACACCGACAACACACACACACACACACACACACACACACACACACACACACGACTACACACACACACACCGACAACACACACACACACACCGACAACACACACACACACACACCGACAACACACACACACACACACACACACACACTGACAACACACACACACACACACACCGACAACACACACACACACACACCGACAACACACACACACTGACAACACACACACACACAACACACACACACACACACACCGACAACACACACACACACACAACGACAACACACACACACAAACACAATGACAACACACACACACACACACCGACAACACACACACACACACCGACAACACACACACACACCGACAACACACACACACACACACACCGACAACACACACACAAACAAACACCAGCAACACACACACACACACCGACAACACACACACACACACCGACAACACACACACACACACACCGACAACACACACACACACACACACACACACACACACACACACCGACAACACACACACACACACACCGACAACACACACACAAACAAACACCAGCAACACACACACACACACCGACAACACACACACACACACACACACCGACGACACACACACACCGACAACACACACACACACACACACTGACAACACACACACACACCGACAACACACACACACACACACCGACAACACACACACACACACACACCGACAACACACACACACACAAACACACACACCGACAACACACACACACACCGACAACACACACACACACACACACACACACACACACACACACCGACAACACACACACACACACACCGACAACACACACACAAACAAACACCAGCAACACACACACACACACCGACAACACACACACACACACCGACAACACACACACACACACACCGACAACACACACACACACACACACACACACACACCGACAACACACACACACACACACCGACAACACACACACAAACAAACACCAGCAACACACACACACACCGACAACACACACACACACACACACCGACGACACACACACACCGACAACACACACACACACACACACTGACAACACACACACACACCGACAACACACACACACACACACCGACAACACACACACACACACAAACCGACAACACACACACACCGACAACACACAAACACACACACACTCGGACAACACACACACACACACACACCGACAACACACACACACACAAACACACACACCGACAACACACACACACACACACACACACACACACACTGACAACACACACACACACACACCGACAACACACACACACACCGACAACACACACACACACACACACACACCGACAACACACACACACCGACAACACACACACACACACACACCGACAACACACACACACACACACCGACAACACACACACACAACACACACACACACCGACAACACACACACACACACACCGACAACACACACACACACACACCGACAAAACACACACACCGACAACACAGACACACACACACACCGACAACACACACACACACACCGACAACACACACACACACACTGACAACACACACACACACACACCGACAACACACACACACACACACCGACAACACACACACACACACACACACCGACAACACACACACTCACACACACACACACCGACAACACACACACACAAACACACTGACAACACACACACACACACACCGACAACACACACACACCGACAACACACACACACACACACACACACACCGACAACACACACACACACACCGACAACACACACACACACACACCGACAACACACACACACACACACCGACAACACACACACAAACAAACACCAGCAACACACACACACACACCGACAACACACACACACACACACACCGACAACACACACACACCGACAACATACACACACACACACACTGACAACACACACACACACACACCGACACACACACACACACACACCGACAACACACACACACACACAAACCGACAACACACACACACCGACAACACACAAACACACACACACTCGGACAACACACACACACACACACACACCGACAACACACACACACACAAACACACACACCGACAACACACACACACAAACACACTGACAACACACACACACACACACCGACAACACACACACACCGACAACACACACACACACACACACACACCGACAACATCCACACACACACCAGCAACACACACACACACACACCGACAACACACACACACACACACACCGACAACACACACACACACACCGACAACACACACACACACACACCGACAACACACACACACACACACACACACCGACAACACACACACACACACACTGACAACACACACACACACACACACACACACCGACAACACACACACACACACCGACAACACACACACACACACACACCGACAACACACACACACCGACAACACACACACACACACACACCGACAACACACACACACCGACAACACACACACACACAACACACACACACACAACGACAACACACACACACACACACCGACAACACACACACACACACCGACAACACACACACAAACAAACACCAGCAACACACACACACACACCGACAACACACACACACACACCGACAACACACACACACACACACCGACAACACACACACACACACACACACACACACACCGACAACACACACACACACACACCGACAACACACACACAAACAAACACCAGCAACACACACACACACCGACAACACACACACACACACACACCGACGACACACACACACCGACAACACACACACACACACACACTGACAACACACACACACACCGACAACACACACACACACACACCGACAACACACACACACACACAAACCGACAACACACACACACCGACAACACACAAACACACACACACTCGGACAACACACACACACACACACACCGACAACACACACACACACAAACACACACACCGACAACACACACACACACACACACACACACACACACTGACAACACACACACACACACACCGACAACACACACACACACCGACAACACACACACACACACACACACACCGACAACACACACACACCGACAACACACACACACACACACACCGACAACACACACACACACACACCGACAACACACACACACAACACACACACACACCGACAACACACACACACACACACCGACAACACACACACACACACACCGACAAAACACACACACCGACAACACAGACACACACACACACCGACAACACACACACACACACCGACAACACACACACACACACTGACAACACACACACACACACACCGACAACACACACACACACACACCGACAACACACACACACACACACACACCGACAACACACACACTCACACACACACACACCGACAACACACACACACAAACACACTGACAACACACACACACACACACCGACAACACACACACACCGACAACACACACACACACACACACACACACCGACAACACACACACACACACCGACAACACACACACACACACACCGACAACACACACACACACACACCGACAACACACACACAAACAAACACCAGCAACACACACACACACACCGACAACACACACACACACACACACCGACAACACACACACACCGACAACATACACACACACACACACTGACAACACACACACACACACACCGACAACACACACACACACACACCGACAACACACACACACACACAAACCGACAACACACACACACCGACAACACACAAACACACACACACTCGGACAACACACACACACACACACACACCGACAACACACACACACACACACACACACACACCGACAACACACACACACAAACACACTGACAACACACACACACACACACCGACAACACACACACACCGACAACACACACACACACACACACACACCGACAACACCACACACACACCAGCAACACACACACACACACACCGACAACACACACACACACACACACCGACAACACACACACACACACCGACAACACACACACACACACACCGACAACACACACACACACACACACACACCGACAACACACACACACACACACTGACAACACACACACACACACACACACACACCGACAACACACACACACACACCGACAACACACACACACACACACACCGACAACACACACACACCGACAACACACACACACACACACACCGACAACACACACACACCGACAACACACACACACACAACACACACACACACAACGACAACACACACACACACACACCGACAACACACACACACACACCGACAACACACACACACACACAAACACCCCGACAACACACACACACCGACAACACACACACACACAGACAACACACACACACACACACACCGACAACACACACACACACACCGACAACACACAAACACACACACACCGACAACACACACACACACACACTGACAACACACACACACACACACCGACAACACACACACACACACACACCGACAACACACACACACACACCGATAACACACACACACACACCGACAACACACACACACACACACACACACACACACTGACAACACACACACACACACACACCGACAACACACACACACACACACCGACAACACACACACACACACCGACAACACACACACACACACAACGACAACACACACACACAACACACACCGACATCACACACACACACACCGACAACACACACACACACACCGACAACACACACACACACACCGACAACACACACACACACACACAACACACACACACCGACAACACACACACACACCGACAACACACACACACACACACACACCGACAACACACACACACACACACACCGACAACACACACACACACACACACACACACACACACACACACACCGACTACACACACACACACCGACAACACACACACACACACCGACAACACACACACACACACACCGACAACACACACACACACACACACACACACACTGACAACACACACACACACACACACCGACAACACACACACACACACACCGACAACACACACACACTGACAACACACACACACACAACACACACACACACACACACCGACAACACACACACACACACAACGACAACACACACACACAAACACAATGACAACACACACACACACACCGACAACACACACACACACACCGACAACACACACACACACCGACAACACACACACACACACACACCGACAACACACACACAAACAAACACCAGCAACACACACACACACACCGACAACACACACACACACACCGACAACACACACACACACACACCGACAACACACACACACACACACACACACACACACACACACACCGACAACACACACACACACACACCGACAACACACACACAAACAAACACCAGCAACACACACACACACACCGACAACACACACACACACACACACCGACGACACACACACACCGACAACACACACACACACACACACTGACAACACACACACACACCGACAACACACACACACACACACCGACAACACACACACACACACACACCGACAACACACACACACACAAACACACACACCGACAACACACACACACACACACACACACACACACACACTGCCAACACACACACACACACACACCGACAACACACACACACACCGACAACACACACACACACACACACACACCGACAACACACACACACCGACAACACACACACACACACACACACACCGACAACACACACACACACACACCGACAACACACACACACACAACACACACACACACCGACAACACACACACACACACACCGACAACACACACACACACACACCGACAAAACACACACACCGACAACACAGACACACACACACACCGACAACACACACACACACACACCGACAACACACACACACACACTGACAACACACACACACACACACCGACAACACACACACACACCGACAACACACACACACACACACACACCGACAACACACACACTCACACACACACACACCGACAACACACACACACACACAACACACACACCGACAACACACACACACACACACACAGACAACACACACACACAAACACACTGACAACACACACACACACACACCGACAACACACACACACCGACAACACACACACACACACACACACACACCGACAACACACACACACACACCGACAACACACACACACACACACCGACAACACACACACACACACACCGACAACACATACACAAACAAACACCAGCAACACACACACACACACCGACAACACACACACACACACACCGACAACACACACACACCGACAACATACACACACACACACACTGACAACACACACACACACACACCGACAACACACACACACACACACACCGACAACACACACACACACACAAACCGACAACACACACACACCGACAACACACAAACACACACACACTCGGACAACACACACACACACACACACACCGACAACACACACACACACAAACACACACACCGACAACACACACACACACACACACACACTGACAACACACACACACACACACACACACCGACAACACACACACACACCGACAACACACACACACACACACACCGACAACACACACACACACACACACCGACAACACACACACACACACCGACAACACACACACACACACACACACCGACAAAACACACACACCGACAACACAGACACACACACACACCGACAACACACACACACACACACCGACAACACACACACACACACTGACAACACACACAGACACCGACAACACACACACACACACACCGACAACACACACACACACACACCGACAACACACACACACACACACACCGACAACACACACACTCACACACACACACACCGACAACACACACACACACACAACACACACACACCGACAACACACACACACACACACACCGACAACACACACACACAAACACACTGACAACACACACACACACACCGACAACACACACACACCGACAACACACACACACACACACACACACCGACAACACACACACACACACCAGCAACACACACACACACACCGACAACACACACACACACACCGACAACACACACACACACACCGACAACACACACACACACACCGACAACACACACACACACACACACACCGACAACACACACACACACACACACTGACAACACACACACACACACACACACACACACCGACAACACACACACACACACCGACAACACACACACACACACACACCGACAACACACACACACCGACAACACACACACACACACACACACACACCGACAACACACACACACACCGACAACACACACACACACAACACACACAAACACAACGACAACACACACACACACACACCGACAACACACACACACACACCGACAACACACACACACACACACACCGACAACACACACACACACACAGACACACCCCGACAACACACACACACCGACAACACACACACACAAACACACTGACAACACACACACACACACACCGACAACACACACACACCGACAACACACACACACACACACACACACCGACAACACACACACACACACCGACAACACACACACACACACCAGCAACACACACACACACACCGACAACACACACACACACACCGACAACACACACACACACACCGACAACACACACACACACACCGACAACACACACACACACACACACACCGACAACACACACACACACACACACTGACAACACACACACACACACACACCGACAACACACACACACACACCGACAACACACACACACACACACACCGACAACACACACACACCGACAACACACACACACACACACACACACACCGACAACACACACACACACCGACAACACACACACACACAACACACACAAACACAACGACAACACACACACACACACACCGACAACACACACACACACACCGACAACACACACACACACACACACCGACAACACACACACACACACAGACACACCCCGACAACACACACACACCGACAACACACACACACACAGACAACACACACACACACACACACCGACAACACACACACACACACCGACAACACATAAACACACACACACCGACAACACACACACACACACACTGACAACACACACACACACACACCGACAACACACACACACACACAGACCGACAACACACACACACACACCGACAACACACACACACACACCGACAACACACACACACACACACACACCGACAACAAACACACACACACACCGACAACACACACACACACACCGACAACACACACACACACACACCGACAACACACACACACACACACCGACAAAACACACACACCGACAACACAGACACACACACACACCGACAACACACACACACACACCGACAACACACACACACACACTGACAACACACACACACACACACCGACAACACACACACACACCGACAACACACACACACACACACACACCGACAACACACACACTCACACACACACACACCGACAACACACACACACACACAACACACACACCGACAACACACACACACACACACACCGACAACACACACACACAAACACACTGACAACACACACACACACACACCGACAACACACACACACCGACAACACACACACACACACACACACACACCGACAACACACACACACACACCGACAACACACACACACACACACCGACAACACACACACACACACACCGACAACACACACACAAACAAACACCAGCAACACACACACACACACCGACAACACACACACACACACCGACAACACACACACACCGACAACATACACACACACACACACTGACAACACACACACACACACACCGACAACACACACACACACACACCGACAACACACACACACACACAAACCGACAACACACACACACCGACAACACACAAACACACACACACTCGGACAACACACACACACACACACACACCGACAACACACACACACACAAACACACACACCGACAACACACACACACACACACACACACTGACAACACACACACACACACACACACACCGACAACACACACACACACCGACAACACACACACACACACACACCGACAACACACACACACACACACACCGACAACACACACACACACACCGACAACACACACACACACACACACACACCGACAAAACACACACACCGACAACACAGACACACACACACACCGACAACACACACACACACACACCGACAACACACACACACACACTGACAACACACACAGACACCGACAACACACACACACACACACCGACAACACACACACACACCGACAACACACACACACACACACACCGACAACACACACACTCACACACACACACACCGACAACACACACACACACACAACACACACACACCAGCAACACACACACACACACCGACAACACACACACACACACCGACAACACACACACACACACCGACAACACACACACACACACCGACAACACACACACACACACACACACCGACAACACACACACACACACACACTGACAACACACACACACACACACCGACAACACACACACACACACACCGACAACACACACACACTGACAACACACACACACACAACACACACACACACCGACAACACACACACACACACAACGACAACACACACACACAAACACAACGACAACACACACACACACACCGACAACACACACACACACACCGACAACACACACACACACCGACAACACACACACACACACACACACACACACACACACACACACCGACAACACACACACACACACACACACCGACAACACACACACAAACAAACACCAGCAACACAGACACACACACCGACAACACACACACACACACCAACAACACACACACACACACCGACAACACACACACACACACCGACAACACACACACACACACACACACACACACACACACACACCGACAACACACACACACACACACCGACAACACACACACAAACAAACACCAGCAACACACACACACACACCGACAACACACACACACACACACCCACAACACACACACACACACCGACAACACACACACACACACACACTGACAACACACACACACACCGACAACACACACACTCAAACACCGACAACACACACACACACACAAACCGACAACACACACACACCGACAACACACACACACACACACACTCGGACAACACACACACACACACACACACCGACAACACACACACACACAAACACACACACCGACAACACACACACACACACACCGACAACACACACACACACCGACAACACACACACACACACACACCGACAACACACACACACCGACAACACACACACACACACACACACCGACAACACACACACACACACACCGACAACACACACACACACAACACACACACACACCGACAACACACACACACACACACACACCGACAACACACACACACACACACCGACAAAACACACACACCGACAACACAGACACACACAGACACCGACAACACACACACACACACACCGACAACACACACACACACACTGACAACACACACACACACACCGACAACACACACACACACACACCGACAACACACACACACACACACCGACAACACACACACACACACACACCGACAACACACACACTCACACACACACACACCGACAACACACACACACACACAACACACACACACACCGACAACACACACACACACACACACCGACAACACACACACACAAACACACTGACAACACACACACACACACACCGACAACACACACACACCGACAACACACACACACACACACACACACCGACAACATCCACACACACACCAGCAACACACACACACACACACCGACAACACACACACACACACACACCGACAACACACACACACACACCGACAACACACACACACACACACCGACAACACACACACACACACACACACACCGACAACACACACACACACACACTGACAACACACACACACACACACACACACACCGACAACACACACACACACACCGACAACACACACACACACACACACCGACAACACACACACACCGACAACACACACACACACACACACACACCGACAACACACACACACACACACCGACAACACACACACACACACACACACACACACACCGACAACACACACACACACACACCGACAACACACACACAAACAAACACCAGCAACACACACACACACCGACAACACACACACACACACACACCGACGACACACACACACCGACAACACACACACACACACACACTGACAACACACACACACACCGACAACACACACACACACACACCGACAACACACACACACACACAAACCGACAACACACACACACCGACAACACACAAACACACACACACTCGGACAACACACACACACACACACACACACCGACAACACACACACACACAAACACACACACCGACAACACACACACACACACACACACACACACACACTGACAACACACACACACACACACCGACAACACACACACACACCGACAACACACACACACACACACACACACCGACAACACACACACACCGACAACACACACACACACACACACCGACAACACACACACACACACACCGACAACACACACACACAACACACACACACACCGACAACACACACACACACACACCGACAACACACACACACACACACCGACAAAACACACACACCGACAACACAGACACACACACACACCGACAACACACACACACACACCGACAACACACACACACACACTGACAACACACACACACACACACCGACAACACACACACACACACACCGACAACACACACACACACACACACCGACAACACACACACTCACACACACACACACCGACAACACACACACACACACAACACACACACCGACAACACACACACACACACACACCGACAACACACACACACAAACACACTGACAACACACACACACACACACCGACAACACACACACACCGACAACACACACACACACACACACACACACCGACAACACACACACACACACCGACAACACACACACACACACACCGACAACACACACACACACACACCGACAACACACACACAAACAAACACCAGCAACACACACACACACACCGACAACACACACACACACACACACCGACAACACACACACACCGACAACATACACACACACACACACTGACAACACACACACACACACACCGACAACACACACACACACACCGACAACACACACACACACACAAACCGACAACACACACACACCGACAACACACAAACACACACACACTCGGACAACACACACACACACACACACACCGACAACACACACACACACAAACACACACACCGACAACACACACACACAAACACACTGACAACACAAACACACACACACCGACAACACACACACACCGACAACACACACACACACACACACACACCGACAACATCCACACACACACCAGCAACACACACACACACACACCGACAACACACACACACACCGACAACACACACACACACACCGACAACACACACACACACACACACACACCGACAACACACACACACACACACTGACAACACACACACACACACACACACACACACCGACAACACACACACACACACCGACAACACACACACACACACACACCGACAACACACACACACCGACAACACACACACACACACACACCGACAACACACACACACCGACAACACACACACACACAACACACACACACACAACGACAACACACACACACACACACCGACAACACACACACACACACCGACAACACACACACACACACAAACACCCCGACAACACACACACACCGACAACACACACACACACAGACAACACACACACACACACACCGACAACACACACACACACACCGACAACACATAAACACACACACACCGACAACACACACACACACACACTGACAACACACACACACACACACCGACAACACACACACACACACACACCGACAACACACACACACACACCGATAACACACACACACACACCGACAACACACACACACACACACACACACACACACTGACAACACACACACACACACACACCGACAACACACACACACACACACCGACAACACACACACACACAACACACACACACACACCGACAACACACACACACACACAACGACAACACACACACACAAACACACCGACATCACACACACACACACCGACAACACACACACACACACCGACAACACACACACACACACCGACAACACACACACACACACACAACACACACACACCGACAACACACACACACACCGACAACACACACACACACACACACACCGACAACACACACACACACACACACCGACAACACACACACACACACACACACACACACACACCACACACACCGACTACACACACACACACCGACAACACACACACACACACCGACAACACACACACACACACCGACAACACACACACACACACACCGACAACACACACACACACACACACACACACACTGACAACACACACACACACACACACCGACAACACACACACACACACACCGACAACACACACACACTGACAACACACACACACACAACACACACACACACACCGACAACACACACACACACACAACGACAACACACACACACAAACACAATGACAACACACACACACCGACAACACACACACACACACCGACAACACACACACACACCGACAACACACACACACACACACACACACACACACCGACAACACACACACACACACACCGACAACACACACACAAACAAACACCAGCAACACACACACACACACCGACA
Organism: Salmo salar; assembly: GCF_965601325.2. Lineage (NCBI taxonomy): Eukaryota > Metazoa > Chordata > Actinopteri > Salmoniformes > Salmonidae > Salmo > Salmo salar. The sequence goes on from NW_027675467.1 coordinate 224,635, forward strand.
ACACACACACACACACCGACAACACACACACACACACACCGACAACACACACACACACACACACACACACACACACACCGACAACACACACACACACACACCGACAACACACACACAAACAAACACCAGCAACATACACAGACACACAGACAACACACACACACACACACACCGACGACACACACACACCGACAACACACACACACACACACACTGACAACACACACACACACCGACAACACACACACACACACACAGACAACACACACACACACACAAACCGACAACACACACACACCGACAACACACAAACACACACACACTCGGACAACACACACACACACACACACACCGACAACACACACACACACAAACACACACACCGACAACACACACACACACACACACACACACACACACACTGCCAACACACACACACACACACACACCGACAACACACACACACACCGACAACACACACACACACACACACACACCGACAACACACACACACCGACAACACACACACACACACACACACCGACAACACACACACACACACACCGACAACACACACACACACAACACACACACACACCGACAACACACACACACACACACCGACAACACACACACACACACACCGACAAAACACACACACCGACAACACAGACACACACACACACCGACAACACACACACACACACACCGACAACACACACACACACACTGACAACACACACACACACACACCGACAACACACACACACACCGACAACACACACACACACACACACACCGACAACACACACACTCACACACACACACACCGACAACACACACACACACACAACACACACACCGACAACACACACACACACACACCGACAACACACACACACAAACACACTGACAACACACACACACACACACCGACAACACACACACACCGACAACACACACACACACACACACACACACCGACAACACACACACACACACCGACAACACACACACACACCGACAACACACACACACACACCGACAACACACACACAAACAAACACCAGCAACACACACACACACACCGACAACACACACACACACACACACCGACAACACACACACACCGACAACATACACACACACACACACTGACAACACACACACACACACACCGACAACACACACACACACACACCGACAACACACACACACACACAAACCGACAACACACACACACCGACAACACACAAACACACACACACTCGGACAACACACACACACACACACACACCGACAACACACACACACACAAACACACACACCGACAACACACACACACACACACACACACTGACAACACACACACACACACACACACACCGACAACACACACACACACCGACAACACACACACACACACACACCGACAACACACACACACACACACACCGACAACACACACACACACACCGACAACACACACACACACACCGACAAAACACACACACCGACAACACAGACACACACACACACCGAGAACACACACACACACACACCGACAACACACACACACACACTGACAACACACACAGACACCGACAACACACACACACACACACCGACAACACACACACACACACACCGACAACACACACACACACACACACCGACAACACACACACTCACACACACACACACCGACAACACACACACACACACAACACACACACACCGACAACACACACACACACACACACCGACAACACACACACACAAACACACTGACAACACACACACACACACACCGACAACACACACACACCGACAACACACACACACACACACACACACCGACAACACACACACACACACCGACAACACACACACACACACCAGCAACACACACACACACACCGACAACACACACACACACACCGACAACACACACACACACACCGACAACACACACACACACACCGACAACACACACACACACACACACACCGACAACACACACACACACACACACTGACAACACACACACACACACACACACACACCGACAACACACACACACACACCGACAACACACACACACACACACACCGACAACACACACACACCGACAACACACACACACACACACACACACACCGACAACACACACACACACCGACAACACACACACACACAACACACACAAACACAACGACAACACACACACACACACACCGACAACACACACACACACACCGACAACACACACACACACACACACCGACAACACACACACACACACAGACACACCCCGACAACACACACACACCGACAACACACACACACAAACACACTGACAACACACACACACACACACCGACAACACACACACACCGACAACACACACACACACACACACACACCGACAACACACACACACACACCGACAACACACACACACACACCAGCAACACACACACACACACCGACAACACACACACACACACCGACAACACAAACACACACACCGACAACACACACACACACACCGACAACACACACACACACACACACACCGACAACACACACACACACACACACTGACAACACACACACACACACACACACACACACCGACAACACACACACACACACCGACAACACACACACACACACACACCGACAACACACACACACCGACAACACACACACACACACACACACACACCGACAACACACACACACACCGACAACACACACACACACAACACACACAAACACAACGACAACACACACACACACACACCGACAACACACACACACACACCGACAACACACACACACACACACACCGACAACACACACACACACACAGACACACCCCGACAACACACACACACCGACAACACACACACACACAGACAACACACACACACACACACACCGACAACACACACACACACACCGACAACACATAAACACACACACACCGACAACACACACACACACACACTGACAACACACACACACACACACCGACAACACACACACACACACAGACCGACAACACACACACACACACCGACAACACACACACACACACCGACAACACACACACACACACACACACCGACAACAAACACACACACACACCGACAACACACACACACACACCGACAACACACACACACACACACCGACAACACACACACACACACACCGACAAAACACACACACCGACAACACAGACACACACACACACCGACAACACACACACACACACACCGACAACACACACACACACACTGACAACACACACACACACACACCGACAACACACACACACACCGACAACACACACACACACACACACACCGACAACACACACACTCACACACACACACACCGACAACACACACACACACACAACACACACACCGACAACACACACACACACACACACACCGACAACACACACACACAAACACACTGACAACACACACACACACACACCGACAACACACACACACCGACAACACACACACACACACACACACACACCGACAACACACACACACACACCGACAACACACACACACACACACCGACAACACACACACACACACACCGACAACACACACACAAACAAACACCAGCAACACACACACACACACCGACAACACACACACACACACACACCGACAACACACACACACCGACAACATACACACACACACACACTGACAACACACACACACACACACCGACAACACACACACACACACACCGACAACACACACACACACACAAACCGACAACACACACACACCGACAACACACAAACACACACACACTCGGACAACACACACACACACACACACACCGACAACACACACACACACAAACACACACACCGACAACACACACACACACACACACACACTGACAACACACACACACACACACACACACCGACAACACACACACACAACGACAACACACACACACACACCGACAACACACACACACACACACACCGACAACACACACACACACCGACAACACACACACACACACACACACCGACAAAACACACACACCGACAACACAGACACACACACACACCGACAACACACACACACACACCGACAACACACACACACACACTGACAACACACACAGACACCGACAACACACACACACACACACCGACAACACACACACACACACACCGACAACACACACACACACACACACCGACAACACACACACTCACACACACACACACCGACAACACACACACACACACAACACACACACACCAGCAACACACACACACACACCGACAACACACACACACACACCGACAACACACACACACACACCGACAACACACACACACACACCGACAACACACACACACACACACACACCGACAACACACACACACACACACACTGACAACACACACACACACACACACACACACACCGACAACACACACACACACACCGACAACACACACACACACACACACCGACAACACACACACACCGACAACACACACACACACACACACACACACCGACAACACACACACAAACAAACACCAGCAACACACACACACACACCGACAACACACACACACACACCGACAACACACACACACACACACCGACAACACACACACACACACACACACACACACACACACCGACAACACACACACACACACACCGACAACACACACACAAACAAACACCAGCAACACACACACACACACCGACAACACACACACACACACACACACCGACGACACACACACACCGACAACACACACACACACACACACTGACAACACACACACACACCGACAACACACACACACACACACCGACAACACACACACACACACAAACCGACAACACACACACACCGACAACACACAAACACACACACACTCGGACAACACACACACACACACACACACCGACAACACACACACACACAAACACACACACCGACAACACACACACACACACACACACACACACACTGCCAACACACACACACACACACACACCGACAACACACACACACACCGACAACACACACACACACACACACACACCGACAACACACACACACCGACAACACACACACACACACACCGACAACACACACACACACACACCGACAACACACACACACACAACACACACACACACCGACAACACACACACACACACACCGACAACACACACACACACACCGACAAAACACACACACCGACAACACAGACACACACACACACCGACAACACACACACACACACACCGACAACACACACACACACACACCGACAACACACACACACACACACCGACAACACACACACACACACACACACCGACAAAACACACACACCGACAACACAGACACACACACACACCGACAACACACACACACACACACCGACAACACACACACACACACCTGACAACACACACAGACACCGACAACACACACACACACACACGACAACACACACACACACACACCGACAACACACACACACACACACACCGACAACACACACACTCACACACACACACACCGACAACACACACACACACACAACACACACACACCGACAACACACAAACACACACACACCGACAACACACACACACACACACACTGACAACACACACACACACACACCGACAACACACACACACCGACAACACACACACACACACACACACACCGACAACACACACACACACACCGACAACACACACACACACACCAGCAACACACACACACACACCGACAACACACACACACACACCGACACACACACACACACACCGACAACACACACACACACACCGACACACACACACACACACACACACCGACAACACACACACACACACACACTGACAACACACACACACACACACACACACACACCGACAACACACACACACACACCGACAACACACACACACACACACACCGACAACACACACACACCGACAACACACACACACACACACACACACACCGACAACACACACACACACCGACAACACACACACACACAACACACACAAACACAACGACAACACACACACACACACACCGACAACACACACACACACACCGACAACACACACACACACACACACCGACAACACACACACACACACAGACACACCCCGACAACACACACACACCGACAACACACACACACAAACACACTGACAACACACACACACACACACCGACAACACACACACACCGACAACACACACACACACACACACACACCGACAACACACACACACACACCGACAACACACACACACACACCAGCAACACACACACACACACCGACAACACACACACACACACCGACAACACACACACACACACCGACAACACACACACACACACCGACAACACACACACACACACACACACCGACAACACACACACACACACACACTGACAACACACACACACACACACACACACACACCGACAACACACACACACACACCGACAACACACACACACACACACACCGACAACACACACACACCGACAACACACACACACACACACACACACACCGACAACACACACACACACCGACAACACACACACACACAACACACACAAACACAACGACAACACACACACACACACACGACAACACACACACACACACCGACAACACACACACACACACACACCGACAACACACACACACACACAGACACACCCCGACAACACACACACACCGACAACACACACACACACAGACAACACACACACACACACACACCGACAACACACACACACACACAGACACACCCCGACAACACACACACACCGACAACACACACACACAAACACACTGACAACACACACACACACACACCGACAACACACACACACCGACAACACACACACACACACACACACACCGACAACACACACACACACACCGACAACACACACACACACACCAGCAACACACACACACACACCGACAACACACACACACACACCGACAACACACACACACACACCGACAACACACACACACACACCGACAACACACACACACACACACACACCGACAACACACACACACACACACACTGACAACACACACACACACACACACACACACACCGACAACACACACACACACACCGACAACACACACACACACACACACCGACAACACACACACACCGACAACACACACACACACACACACACACACCGACAACACACACACACACCGACAACACACACACACACAACACACACAAACACAACGACAACACACACACACACACACCGACAACACACACACACACACCGACAACACACACACACACACACACCGACAACACACACACACACACAGACACACCCCGACAACACACACACACCGACAACACACACACACACAGACAACACACACACACACACACACCGACAACACACACACACACACCGACAACACATAAACACACACACACCGACAACACACACACACACACACTGACAACACACACACACACACACCGACAACACACACACACACACAGACCGACAACACACACACACACACCGACAACACACACACACACACCGACAACACACACACACACACACACACCGACAACAAACACACACACACACCGACAACACACACACACACACCGACAACACACACACACACACACCGACAACACACACACACACACACCGACAAAACACACACACCGACAACACAGACACACACACACACCGACAACACACACACACACACACCGACAACACACACACACACACTGACAACACACACACACACACACCGACAACACACACACACACCGACAACACACACACACACACACACACACCGACAACACACACACTCACACACACACACACCGACAACACACACACACACACAACAAACACACCGACAACACACACACACACACACACCGACAACACACACACACAAACACACTGACAACACACACACACACACACCGACAACACACACACACCGCCCCCCCACACACACCACACCGACACACACACACACACACCGACAACACACACACACACACCGACAACACACACACACACACACCGACACACACACACACACACCGCCCCCCACACACCGACAACACACACACACACACACACCGACAACACACACACACCGACAACATACACACACACACACACTGACAACACACACACACACACACCGACAACACACACACACACACACCGACAACACACACACACACACAAACCGACAACACACACACACCGACAACACACAAACACACACACACTCGGACAACACACACACACACACACACACCGACAACACACACACACACAAACACACACACCGACAACACACACACACACACACACACACTGACAACACACACACACACACACACACCGACAACACACACACACACCGACAACACACACACACACACACACCGACAACACACACACACACACACACCGACAACACACACACACACACCGACAACACACACACACACACACACACCGACAAAACACACACACCGACAACACAGACACACACACACACCGACAACACACACACACACACACCGACAACACACACACACACACTGACAACACACACAGACACCGACAACACACACACACACACACCGACAACACACACACACACACACCGACAACACACACACACACACACACCGACAACACACACACTCACACACACACACACCGACAACACACATATAAACACAACACACACACACCAGCAACACACACACACACACCGACAACACACACACACACACCGACAACACACACACACACACCGACAACACACACACACACACCGACAACACACACACACACACACACCGACAACACACACACACCGACAACACACACACACACACACACACACACCGACAACACACACACACACCGACAACACACACACACACAACACACACAAACACACCGACAACACACACACACACACACTGACAACACACACACACACACACCGACAACACACACACACACACAGACCGACAACACACACACACACACCGACAACACACACACACACACACCGACAACACACACACACACACACCGACAACACACACATACACACACTGACAACACACACACACACACACCGACAACACACACACACACACTGACAACGCACACACACACACACAGACAACACACACACACCGACAACACACACACACACACACCGAAAACACACACACACACACACACACACACACCGACTACACACACACACACACACCGACAACACACACACACACACACACACACACACACCGACTACACACACACACACCGACAACACACACACACCGACAACACACACACACACACACCGACAACACACACACACACACACACCGACAACACACACACACACACACACACACACCTGACAACACACACACACACACACACCGACAACACACACACACACCGACAACACACATACACTGACAACACAAACACACACAACACACACACACACACCGACAACACACACACACACACAACGACAACACACACACACAAACACAACGACAACACACACACACACACCGACAACACACACACACACACCGACAACACACACACACACCGACAACACACACACACACAAACACACACACACACACACACACCGACAACACACACACACACACACACACCGACAACACACACACAAACAAACACCAGCAACACACACACACACACAACACACACACACACACCGAGAACACACACACACACACCGACAACACACACACACAAACACACTGACAACACACACACTCACACACCGACAACAGACACACACACAACGACCACACACACACACACACCGACAACACACACACACACACACCGACAACACACACACACACACACCGACAACACACACACACACACACACCGACAACACACACACACACACCGACAACACACACACACACACCAGCAACACACACACACACACACCGACTACACACACACACACACACCGACAACACACATACACACACCGACAACACACACACAACGACAACACACACACACACACACACACCGACAACACACACACACACACACTGACAAGACACACACACACACACACCGACAACACACACACACACACACACCGACAACACACACACACACACCGACAACACACACACACCGACAACACACACACACACACACACACACCGACAACACACACACCGACAACACACACACACACAACACACACACACACACCGACAACACACACACACACACCGATAACACACACACACCGACAACACACACACACACCGACAACACACACACACACACACACACACCAACAACACACACACACCGACAACACACACACACACACACACACACACACACACCCAGACTACACACACACACACCGACAACACACACACACACAACACACACAAACACAACGACAACACACACACACACACACCGACAACACACACACACACACCGACAACACACACACACACACACACACCGACAACACACACACACACACACACCCCGACAACACACACACACCGACAACACACACACACACACAGACAACACACACACACACACACACACCGACAACACACACACACACACCGACAACACATAAACACACACACACCGACAACACACACACACACACACTGACAACACACACACACACACACCGACAACACACACACACACACAGACCGACAAATCACACACACACACCGACAACACACACACACACCGACAACACACACACACACAAACACACACACACACACACACACACCGACAACACACACACACACACACACACCGACAACACACACACAAACAAACACCAGCAACACACACACACACACAACACACACACACACACCGACAACACACACACACACACACACCGACAACACACACACACAAACACACTGACAACACACACACTCACACACCGACAACAGACACACACACAACGACCACACACACACACACACCGACAACACACACACACACCGACAACACACACACACACACACCGACAACACACACACACACACACACACCGACAACACACACACACACACCGACAACACACACACACACACCAGCAACACACACACACACACACCGACAACACACACACACACACACCGACAACACACATACACACACCGACAACACACACACAACGACAACACACACACACACACACACACACACCGACAACACACACACACACACACTGACAAGACACAAACACACACACACCGACAACACACACACACACACACACACACCGACAACACACACACACACACCGACAACACACACACACCGACAACACACACACACACACACACACACACACACCGACAACACACACACCGACAACACACACACACACAACACACACACACACACCGACAACACACACACACACACACACACACACCCAGACTACACACACACACACCGACAACACACACACACACAACACACACAAACACAACGACAACACACACACACACACACCGACAACACACACACACACACCGACAACACACACACACACACACACACCCCGACAACACACACACACCGACAACACACACACAAACACAGACAACACACACACACACACACACCGACAACACACACACACACACCGACAACACATAAACACACACACACCGACAACACACACACACACACACTGACAACACACACACACACACACCGACAACACACACACACACACAGACCGACAACACACACACACACACCGACAACACACACACACACACCGACAACACACACACACACACACACACCGACAACAAACACACACACACACCGACAACACACACACACACACCGACAACACACACACACACACACCGACAACACACACACACACACACACCGACAACACACACATACACACACTGACAACACACACACACACACACACACACCGACAACACACACACACACACTGACAACACACACACACACACACAGACAACACACACACACACCGACAACACACACACACACACACCGACAACACACACACACACACACACACACAGACAACACACACACACACACCGACAACACACACACACACACACCGACAACACACACACACACACACACACACACACACACCGACTACACACACACACACCGACAACACACACACACACACCGACAACACACACACACACACCGACAACACACACACACACACACACACCTGACAACACACACACACACACACACCGACAACACACACACACACACACCGACAACACACACACACTGACAACACACACACACACAACACACACACACACACCGACAACACACACACACAAACACAACGACAACACACACACACACACCGACAACACACACACACACACCGACAACACACACACACACCGACAACACACACACACACACACACACACACACACACACACCGACAACACACACACACACACACACACCGACAACACACACACAAACAAACACCAGCAACACACACACACACACCGACAACACACACACACACACCGACAACACACACACACCGACAACACACACACACACACCGACAACACACACACACACAAACCGACAACACACACACACACACACACACACACACACACACACCGACAACACACACACACACACACCGACAACACACACACAAACAAACACCAGCAACACACACACACACACCGACAACACACACACACACACACCGACAACACACACACACACACCGACAACACACACACACACACACACTGACAACACACACACACACCGGCAACACACACACACACACACCGACAACACACACACACACACAAACCGACAACACACACACACCGACAACACACACACACACACACACTCGGACAACACACACACACACACACCGACAACACACACACACACAAACACACACACCGACAACACACACACACACACACACACACACTGACAACACACACACACACACACCGACAACACACACAGACACCGACAACACACACACACACACACCGACAACACACACACACCGACAACACACACACACACACACCGACAACACACACACACACCGACAACACACATACACACAACACACACACACACCGACAACACACACACACACACCGACAACACACACACACACACCGACAAAACACACACACCGACAACACAGACACACACACACACCGACAACACACACACACCGACAACACACACACACACACTGACAACACACACACACACACACCGACAACACACACACACACACCGACAACACACACACACACACACCGACAACACACACACACACACACACCGACAACACACACACTCACACACACACACACCGACAACACACACACACACACAACACACACACACACACCGACAACACACACACACACACCGACAACACACACACACAAACACACTGACAACACACACACTCACACACCGACAACAGACACACACACAACGACGACACACACACACACACACACACCGACAACACACACACACACACACCGACAACACACACACACACACACCGACAACACACACACACACACCGACAACACACACACACACACCAGCAACACACACACACACACACCGACAACACACACACACACACACACCGACAACACACATACACACACCGACAACACACACACAACGACAACACACACACACACACACACACACACACCGACAACACACACACACACACCGACAACACACACACACCGACAACACACACACACACACACACACCGACAACACACACACCGACAACACACACACACACAACACACACACACACACCGACAACACACACACACACCGACAACACACACACACACCGACAACACACACACACACAACACACACACACCGACAACACACACACACACCGACAACACACACACACACACACACACACACACCAACAACACACACACACCGACAACACACACACACACACACACACACACACACACACACACCCAGACTACACACACACACCGACAACACACACACACACACACCGACAACACACACACACACACCGACAACACACACACACACACACACCGACAACACACACACACACACACCGACAACACACACACACACACACACCGACAACACACACACACCGACAACACACACACACACACCGGCAACACACACACACACACACACCGACAACACACACACACACACACACACACACCGACAACACACACACACACACACACACACACACACTGACAACACACACACACACACACACCGACAACACACACACACACACACCGACAACAGACACACACACAACACACACACACACACCGACAACACACACACACACACAACGACAACACACACACACAAACACACCGACATCACAAACACACACACCGACAACACACACACACACACCGACAACACACACACACACAACGACAACACACACACACACACAACACACACACACCGACAACACACACACACACCGACAACACACACACACACACACACACCGACAACACACACACACACACACACCGACACACACACACACACACACACACACACACACACACCGACTACACACACACACACCGACAACACACACACACACACCGACAACACACACACACACACCGACAACACACACACACACACACCGACAACACACACACACACACACACACACACACTGACAACACACACACACACACCGACAACACACACACACACACACCGACAACACACACACACTGACAACACACACACACACAACACACACACACACACCGACAACACACACACACACACAACGACAACACACACACACAAACACAACGACAACACACACACACACACCGACAACACACACACACACACCGACAACACACACACACACCGACAACACACACACACACACACACACACACACACACACACACACACACACACACCGACAACACACACACACACACCGACAACACACACACAAACAAACACCAGCAACACACACACACACACCGACAACACACACACACACACCAACAACACACACACACACACCGACAACACACACACACACACCGACAACACACACACACACACACCGACAACACACACACACACACACACACACACACACACACCGACAACACACACACACACACACCAGCAACACACACACAAACAAACACCAGCAACACACACACACACACCGACAACACACACACACACACACCCACAACACACACACACACACCGACAACACACACACACACACACTGACAACACACACACACACACACCGACAACACACACACACACACACCGACAACACACACACACACACAAACCGACAACACACACACACCGACAACACACACACACACACACACTCGGACAACACACACACACACACACACACCGACAACACACACACACACACACACACCGACAAAACACACACACCGACAACACAGACACACACACACACCGACAACACACACACACACACACCGACAACACACACACACACACTGACAACACACACAGACACCGACAACACACACACACACACACCGACAACACACACACACACACACCGACAACACACACACACACACACACCGACAACACACACACACTCACACACACACACACCGACAACACACACACACACACAACACACACACACACCGACAACACACACACACACACACACCGACAACACACACACACAAACACACTGACAACACACACACACACACACCGACAACACACACACACCGACAACACACACACACACACACACACACACACCGACAACACACACACACACACCGACAACACACACACACACACCAGCAACACACACACACACACCGACAACACACACACACACACCGACAACACACACACACACACCGACAACACACACACACACACCGACAACACACACACACACACACACACCGACAACACACACACACACACACACTGACAACACACACACACACACACACACACCGACAACACACACACACACACCGACAACACACACACACACACACACCGACAACACACACACACCGACAACACACACACACACACACACACACACCGACAACACACACACACACCGACAACACACACACACACAACACACACAAACACAACGACAACACACACACACACACACCGACAACACACACACACACACCGACAACACACACACACACACACACCGACAACACACACACACACACACACACCCCGACAACACACACACACCGACAACACACACACACACAGACAACACACACACACACACCGACAACACACACACACACACCGACAACACATAAACACACACACACCGACAACACACACACACACACACTGACAACACACACACACACACACCGACAACACACACACACACACAGACCGACAACACACACACACACACCGACAACACACACACACACACCGACAACACACACACACACACACACCGACAACAAACACACACACACACCGACAACACACACACACACACCGACAACACACACACACACACACCGACAACACACACACACACACACACACACACACCGACAACACACACACACACACCGACAACACACACACACACACACCGACAACACACACACACACACACACCGACAACACACACATACACACACTGACAACACACACACACACACACCGACAACACACACACACACACTGACAACACACACACACACACACACAGACAACACACACACACACACCGACAACACACACACACACACACCGACAACACACACACACACACACACACACACACCGACTACACACACACACACCGACAACACACACACACACACCGACAACACACACACACACACACCGACAACACACACACACACACACCGACAACACACACACACACACACACACACACTGACAACACACACACACACACACACCGACAACACACACACACACACACCGACAACACACACACACTGACAACACAAACACACACAACACACACACACACACCGACAACACACACACACACACAACGACAACACACACACACAAACACAACGACAAAACACACACACACACCGACAACACACACACACACACCGACAACACACACACACACAAACACACACACACACACACACACCGACAACACACACACACACACACACACCGACAACACACACACAAACAAACACCAGCAACACACACACACACACAACACACACACACACACCGACAACACACACACACACACACACCGACAACACACACACACAAACACACTGACAACACACACACTCACACACCGACAACAGACACACACACAACGACCACACACACACACACACCGACAACACACACACACACACACACCGACAACACACACACACACACACCGACAACACACACACACACACACACCGACAACACACACACACACACAACGACAACACACACACACAAACACACCGACATCACACACACACACACCGACAACACACACACACACACCGACAACACACACACACACAACGACAACACACACACACACACAACACACACACACCGACAACACACACACACACCGACAACACACACACACACACACACACCGACAACACACACACACACACACACCGACAACACACACACACACACACACACACACACACCGACTACACACACACACACCGACAACACACACACACACACCGACAACACACACACACACACCGACAACACACACACACACACACCGACAACACACACACACACACACACACACACTGACAACACACACACACACACCGACAACACACACACACACACACACACCGACAACACACACACACTGACAACACACACACACACAACACACACACACACACCGACAACACACACACACACACAACGACAACACACACACACAAACACAACGACAACACACACACACACACCGACAACACACACACACACACCGACAACACACACACACACCGACAACACACACACACACACACACACACACACACACACACACACACCGACAACACACACACACACACACCGACAACACACACACAAACAAACACCAGCAACACACACACACACACCGACAACACACACACACACACCAACAACACACACACACACACCGACAACACACACACACACACCGACAACACACACACACACACACCGACAACACACACACACACACACACACACACACACCGACAACACACACACACACACACCAACAACACACACACAAACAAACACCAGCAACACACACACACACACCGACAACACACACACACACACACCCACAACACACACACACACACCGACAACACACACACACACACACACTGACAACACACACACACACACACCGACAACACACACACACACACACCGACAACACACACACACACACAAACCGACAACACACACACACCGACAACACACACACACACACACACTCGGACAACACACACACACACACACCGACAACACACACACACACACACACACCGACAAAACACACACACCGACAACACAGACACACACACACACCGACAACACACACACACACACACCGACAACACACACACACACACTGACAACACACACAGACACCGACAACACACACACACACACACACCGACAACACACACACACACACACCGACAACACACACACACACACACACCAACAACACACACACTCACACACACACACACCGACAACACACACACACACACAACACACACACACACCGACAACACACACACACACACACACCGACAACACACACACACAAACACACTGACAACACACACACACACACACCGACAACACACACACACCGACAACACACACACACACACACACACACACACCGACAACACACACACACACACCGACAACACACACACACACACCAGCAACACACACACACACACCGACAACACACACACACACACCGACAACACACACACACACACCGACAACACACACACACACACCGACAACACACACACACACACACACACCGACAACACACACACACACACACACTGACAACACACACACACACACACACACACCGACAACACACACACACACACCGACAACACACACACACACACACACCGACAACACACACACACCGACAACACACACACACACACACACACCGACAACACACACAAACACCGACAACACACACACACACAACACACACAAACACAACGACAACACACACACACACACACCGACAACACACACACACACACCGACAACACACACACACACACACACCGACAACACACACACACACACACACCCCGACAACACACACACACCGACAACACACACACACACAGACAACACACACACACACACCGACAACACACACACACACACCGACAACACATAAACACACACACACCGACAACACACACACACACACACTGACAACACACACACACACACACCGACAACACACACACACACACACAGACCGACAACACACACACACACACCGACAACACACACACACACACCGACAACACACACACACACACACACACACACCGACAACAAACACACACACACACCGACAACACACACACACACACCGACAACACACACACACACACACCGACAACACACACACACACACACACACCGACAACACACACACACACACCGACAACACACACACACACACACCGACAACACACACACACACACACCGACAACACACACATACACACACTGACAACACACACACACACACACCGACAACACACACACACACACTGACAACACACACACACACACACACAGACAACACACACACACACACCGACAACACACACACACACACACCGACAACACACACACACACACACACACACACACCGACTACACACACACACACCGACAACACACACACACACACCGACAACACACACACA
>NW_027675467.1:247500-252500 GCF_965601325.2 Salmo salar
CACACAACGACAACACACACACACACACAACACACACACACCGACAACACACACACACACCGACAACACACACACACACACACACACCGACAACACACACACACACACACACCGACAACACACACACACACACACACACCGACAACACACACACACTGACAACACACACACACACAACACACACACACACACCGACAACACACACACACACACAACGACAACACACACACACAAACACAACGACAACACACACACACACACCGACAACACACACACACACACCGACAACACACACACACACCGACAACACACACACACACACACACACACACACACACACACACACACCGACAACACACACACACACACACCGACAACACACACACAAACAAACACCAGCAACACACACACACACACCGACAACACACACACACACACCAACAACACACACACACACACCGACAACACACACACACACACCGACAACACACACACACACACACCGACAACACACACACACACACACACACACACACACACACACCGACAACACACACACACACACACCAACAACACACACACAAACAAACACCAGCAACACACACACACACACCGACAACACACACACACACACACCCACAACACACACACACACACCGACAACACACACACACACACACACTGACAACACACACACACACACACCGACAACACACACACACACACACCGACAACACACACACACACACAAACCGACAACACACACACACCGACAACACACACACACACACACACTCGGACAACACACACACACACACACCGACAACACACACACACACACACACACCGACAAAACACACACACCGACAACACAGACACACACACACACCGACAACACACACACACACCGACAACACACACACACACACTGACAACACACACAGACACCGACAACACACACACACACACACACCGACAACACACACACACACACACCGACAACACACACACACACACACACCGACAACACACACACTCACACACACACACACCGACAACACACACACACACACAACACACACACACACCGACAACACACACACACACACACACCGACAACACACACACACAAACACACTGACAACACACACACACACACACCGACAACACACACACACCGACAACACACACACACACACACACACACACACCGACAACACACACACACACACCGACAACACACACACACACACCAGCAACACACACACACACACCGACAACACACACACACACACCGACAACACACACACACACACCGACAACACACACACACACACACACCGACAACACACACACACACACACACCCCGACAACACACACACACCGACAACACACACACACACAGACAACACACACACACACACCGACAACACACACACACACACCGACAACACATAAACACACACACACCGACAACACACACACACACACACTGACAACACACACACACACACACCGACAACACACACACACACACACAGACCGACAACACACACACACACACCGACAACACACACACACACACCGACAACACACACACACACACACACACACACCGACAACAAACACACACACACACCGACAACACACACACACACACCGACAACACACACACACACACACCGACAACACACACACACACACACACACCGACAACACACACACACACACCGACAACACACACACACACACACCGACAACACACACACACACACACCGACAACACACACATACACACACTGACAACACACACACACACACACCGACAACACACACACACACACTGACAACACACACACACACACACACAGACAACACACACACACACACCGACAACACACACACACACACACCGACAACACACACACACACACACACACACACACCGACTACACACACACACACCGACAACACACACACACACACCGACAACACACACACACACACACCGACAACACACACACACACACCGACAACACACACACACACACACACACACACTGACAACACACACACACACACACACCGACAACACACACACACACACACCGACAACACACACACACTGACAACACAAACACACACAACACACACACACACACCGACAACACA
Source organism: Salmo salar (assembly GCF_965601325.2). Classification (NCBI taxonomy): domain Eukaryota; kingdom Metazoa; phylum Chordata; class Actinopteri; order Salmoniformes; family Salmonidae; genus Salmo; species Salmo salar. The sequence goes on from NW_027675467.1 coordinate 249,674, forward strand.
CACACACACACAACGACAACACACACACACAAACACAACGACAACACACACACACACACCGACAACACACACACACACACCGACAACACACACACACACAAACACACACACACACACACACACCGACAACACACACACACACACACACACCGACAACACACACACAAACAAACACCAGCAACACACACACACACACAACACACACACACACACCGACAACACACACACACACACACACCGACAACACACACACACAAACACACTGACAACACACACACTCACACACCGACAACAGACACACACACAACGACCACACACACACACACACCGACAACACACACACACACACACCGACAACACACACACACACACACCGACAACACACACACACACACAAACCGACAACACACACACACACACCGACAACACACACACACACACCAGCAACACACACACACACACACCGACAACACACACACACACACACCGACAACACACATACACACACCGACAACACACACACAAAGACAACACACACACACACACACACACACACCGACAACACACACACACACACACTGACAAGACACACACACACACACACCGACAACACACACACACACACACACCGACAACACACACACACACACCGACAACACACACACACCGACAACACACACACACACACACACACACACCGACAACACACACACCGACAACACACACACACACAACACACACACACACACCGACAACACACACACAAACACCGATAACACACACACACCGACAACACACACACACACAACACACACACACCGACAACACACACACACACCGACAACACACACACACACACACACACACCAACAACACACACACACCGACAACACACACACACACACACACACACACACACCCAGACTACACACACACACACCGACAACACACACACACACAACACACACAAACACAACGACAACACACACACACACACACACCGACAACACACACACACACACACCGACAACAGACACACACACAACACACACACACACACCGACAACACACACACACACACAACGACAACACACACACACAAACACACCGACATCACACACACACACACCGACAACACACACACACACACCGACAACACACACACACACAACGACAACACACACACACACACAACACACACACACCGACAACACACACACACACCGACAACACACACACACACACACACACCGACAACACACACACACACACACACCGACAACACACACACACACACACACACACACACACACCGACTACACACACACACACCGACAACACACACACACACACCGACAACACACACACACACACCGACAACACACACACACACACACACCGACAACACACACACACAAACACACTGACAACACACACACTCACACACCGACAACAGACACACACACAACGACCACACACACACACACACCGACAACACACACACACACACACCGACAACACACACACACACACACCGACAACACACACACACACACACACCGACAACACACACACACACACCGACAACACACACACACACACCAGCAACACACACACACACACACCGACAACACACACACACACACACCGACAACACACATACACACACCGACAACACACACACAACGACAACACACACACACACACACACACACACACACCGACAACACACACACACACACACTGACAAGACACACACACACACACACCGACAACACACACACACACACCGACAACACACACACACACACCGACAACACACACACACCGACAACACACACACACACACACACACACACCGACAACACACACACCGACAACACACACACACACAACACACACACACACACCGACAACACACACACACACACCGATAACACACACACACCGACAACACACACACACACAACACACACACACAGACAACACACACACACACCGACAACACACACACACACACACACACACCAACAACACACACACACCGACAACACACACACACACACACACACACACACACCCAGACTACACACACACACACCGACAACACACACACACACAACACACACAAACACAACGACAACACACACACACACACACACCGACAACACACACACACACACACCGACAACAGACACACACACAACACACACACACACACCGACAACACACACACACACACAACGACAACACACACACACAAACACACCGACATCACACACACACACACCGACAACACACACACACCGACAACACACACACACACAACGACAACACACACACACACACAACACACACACACCGACAACACACACACACACCGACAACACACACACACACACACACACCGACAACACACACACACACACACACCGACAACACACACACACACACACACACACACACACACACCGACTACACACACACACACCGACAACACACACACACACACCGACAACACACACACACACACCGACAACACACACACACACACACCGACAACACACACACACACACACACACACACTGACAACACACACACACACACCGACAACACACACACACACACACACACCGACAACACACACACACTGACAACACACACACACACAACACACACACACACACCGACAACACACACACACACACAACGACAACACACACACACAAACACAACGACAACACACACACACACACCGACAACACACACACACACACCGACAACACACACACACACCGACAACACACACACACACACACACACACA
>NW_027675467.1:257500-265000 GCF_965601325.2 Salmo salar
CACACACACACCGACAACACACACACACACACCGACAACACACACACACACACACCGACAACACACACACACACACACACACCGACAACACACACACACACACCGACAACACACACACACACACACCGACAACACACACATACACACACTGACAACACACACACACACACACCGACAACACACACACACACACTGACAACACACACACACACACACACAGACAACACACACACACACCGACAACACACACACACACACACCGACAACACACACACACACACACACACACACCGACTACACACACACACACCGACAACACACACACACACACCGACAACACACACACACACACACCGACAACACACACACACACCGACAACACACACACACACACACACACACACTGACAACACACACACACACACACACCGACAACACACACACACACACACCGACAACACACACACACTGACAACACAAACACACACAACACACACACACACACCGACAACACACACACACACACAACGACAACACACACACACAAACACAACGACAACACACACACACACACCGACAACACACACACACACACCGACAACACACACACACACAAACACACACACACACACACACACACCGACAACACACACACACACACACACACCGACAACACACACACAAACAAACACCAGCAACACACACACACACACAACACACACACACACACCGACAACACACACACACACACACACCGACAACACACACACACAAACACACTGACAACACACACACTCACACACCGACAACAGACACACACACAACGACCACACACACACACACACCGACAACACACACACACACACACCGACAACACACACACACACACACCGACAACACACACACACACACACACCGACAACACACACACACACACCGACAACACACACACACACACCAGCAACACACACACACACACACCGACAACACACACACACACACACCGACAACACACATACACACACCGACAACACACACACAACGACAACACACACACACACACACACACACACCGACAACACACACACACACACACTGACAAGACACACACACACACACACCGACAACACACACACACACACACACCGACAACACACACACACACACCGACAACACACACACACCGACAACACACACACACACACACACACACACCGACAACACACACACCGACAACACACACACACACAACACACACACACACACCGACAACACACACACACACACCGATAACACACACACACCGACAACACACACACACACAACACACACACACCGACAACACACACACACACCGACAACACACACACACACACACACACACCAACAACACACACACACCGACAACACACACACACACACACACACACACACACCCAGACTACACACACACACACCGACAACACACACACACACAACACACACAAACACAACGACAACACACACACACACACACCGACAACACACACACACACACCGACAACACACACACACACACACACCGACAACACACACACACACACACACACACCCCGACAACACACACACACCGACAACACACACACACACACAGACAACACACACACACACACACACCGACAACACACACACACACACCGACAACACATAAACACACACACACCGACAACACACACACACACACACTGACAACACACACACACACACACCGACAACACACACACACACACAGACCGACAACACACACACACACACCGACAACACACACACACACCGACAACACACACACACACAAACACACACACACACACACACACACCGACAACACACACACACACACACACACCGACAACACACACACAAACAAACACCAGCAACACACACACACACACAACACACACACACACACCGACAACACACACACACACACACACACCGACAACACACACACACAAACACACTGACAACACACACACTCACACACCGACAACAGACACACACACAACGACCACACACACACACACACCGACAACACACACACACACACACACCGACAACACACACACACACACACCGACAACACACACACACACACACACACCGACAACACACACACACACACCAGCAACACACACACACACACACCGACAACACACACACACACACACCGACAACACACATACACACACCGACAACACACACACAACGACAACACACACACACACACACACACCGACAACACACACACACACACACTGACAAGACACACACACACACACACCGACAACACACACACACACACACACCGACAACACACACACACACACCGACAACACACACACACCGACAACACACACACACACACACACACACACCGACAACACACACACCGACAACACACACACACACAACACACACACACACACCGACAACACACACACACACACCGATAACACACACACACCGACAACACACACACACACAACACACACACACCGACAACACACACACACACCGACAACACACACACACACACACACCAACAACACACACACACCGACAACACACACACACACACACACACACACACACACCCAGACTACACACACACACACCGACAACACACACACACACAACACACACAAACACAACGACAACACACACACACACACACCGACAACACACACACACACACCGACAACACACACACACACACACACACACCCCGACAACACACACACACCGACAACACACACACACACACAGACAACACACACACACACACACACCGACAACACACACACACACACCGACAACACATAAACACACACACACCGACAACACACACACACACACACTGACAACACACACACACACACACCGACAACACACACACACACACAGACCGACAACACACACACACACACCGACAACACACACACACACACCGACAACACACACACACACACACACACCGACAACACACACACACACACCGACAACACACACACACACACCGACAACACACACACACACACCGACAACACACACACACACAAACCGACAACACACACACACACACACACACACACACACACACACACACACACCGACAACACACACACACACACACCGACAACACACACACAAACAAACACCAGCAACACACACACACACACCGACAACACACACACACACGCACCGACAACACACACACACACACCGACAACACACACACACACACACACTGACAACACACACACACACCGGCAACACACACACACACACACCGACAACACACACACACACACAAACCGACAACACACACACACCGACAACACACACACACACACACACTCGGACAACACACACACACACACACCGACAACACACACACACACAAACACACACACCGACAACACACACACACACACACACACACACTGACAACACACACACACACACCGACAACACACACACACACCGACAACACACACACACACACACCGACAACACACACACACCGACAACACACACACACACACACACCGACAACACACACACACACCGACAACACACATACACACAACACACACACACACCGACAACACACACACACACACCGACAACACACACACACACACACCGACAAAACACACACACCGACAACACAGACACACACACACACCGACAACACACACACACCGACAACACACACACACACACTGACAACACACACACACACACACCGACAACACACACACACACACCGACAACACACACACACACACACCGACAACACACACACACACACACACCGACAACACACACACTCACACACACACACACCGACAACACACACACACACACAACACACACACACACACCGACAACACACACACACACACACACCGACAACACACACACACAAACACACTGACAACACACACACTCACACACCGACAACAGACACACACACAACGACGACACACACACACACACACCGACAACACACACACACACACACCGACAACACACACACACACACACCGACAACACACACACACACACACACACCGACAACACACACACACACAACACACACACACACACCGACAACACACACACACACACACCGACAACACACACACACAAACACACCGACAACACACACACACACACACACACACCGACAACACACACACACCGACAACACACACACACACACACCGACAACACACACACACACACACACACACCGACAACACACACACACCGACAACACACACACACACACCAGCAACACACACACACACACACCGACAACACACACACACACACACACACACCGATAACACACAGACTCACACTGACAACACACACACACACACAAACCGACAACACACACACACACACACACCGACAACACACACACACACACACACCGACAACACACACACACAGACAACAGACACACACACACACACCGACAGCACACACACACACACACACCGACAACACACACACACACACACAACACACACACACACACCGACAACACACACACACACCGACAACACACACACACACACCGACAACACACACACACACAACGACCACACACACACACACACACCGACAACACACACACACACACCGACAACACACACACACACACAACACACACACACACACCGACAACACACACACACACACACACACACCGACAACAAACACACAAACACACCGACAACACACACAAACACACACCGACAACACACACACACACACACCGACAACACACACACACACACACACACCAGCAACACACACACACACACACCGACAACACACACACACACACCGACAACACACACACACACACCGACAACACAGACACACACACACACCAACAACACACACACACACTGACAACACACACACACACTGACAACACACACACACACACACCGACAACACACACACACACACCGACAACACAAACACACACACACCGACAACACACACACACACCGACAACACACACACACACACACAACACACACACACACACCGACAACACACACACACACACACACCGACAACACACACACACACACACCGACAACACACACACACACACCGACAACACAGACACACACACACACCAACAACACACACACACACTGACAACACACACACACACTGACAACACACACACACACACACCGACAACACACACACACACACACACCGACAACACACACACACACACACCGACAACACACACACACACCGACAACACACACACAAACAAACACCAGCAACACACACACACACACCGACAACACACACACACACACACACACACCGACAACACACACACACACACCGACAACACACACACACACACCAGCAACACACACACACACACACCGACAACACACACACACACACACACAAACAACACACACACACACCGACAACACACACACACACACACACACACACCGACAACACACACACACACACACCGACAACACACACACACACACCGGCCACACACACACACACACACACACACCGACAACACACACACACACACACACCGACAACACACACACACACACACACACACACTGACAACACACACACACACACACACCGACAACACACACACACACACACCGACAACACACACACACACCGACAACACACACACACACACAACACACACACACACACCGACAACACACACACACACACAACGACAACACACACACACACACACACCGACAACACACACACACACAACACACACACACACACCGACAACACACACACACACACAACAACAACACACACACACAAACACACCGACAACACACACACACACACCGACAACACACACACACACACCGACAACACACACACACACACACACAACACACACACACACACAACACACACACACCGACAACACACACACACACCGACAACACACACACACACACACACCGACAACACACACACACACACCGACAACACACACACACACACACACCGACTACACACACACACACCGACAACACACACACACACACCGACAACACACACACACACACACCGACAACACACACACACACACACCGACAACACACACACACACACACACCGACAACACACACACACACACACCAGCAACAAACACACACACACACACCGACAACACACACACGCACACCGACTACACACACACACACACCGGCAACACACACACACACACCGACAACACACACACACACACACACACACCGACAACACACACACACACACACACACACTGACAACACACACACACACACCGACAACACACACACACACACACACACCGACAACACACACACACACTGACAACACACACACACACAACACACACACACACACCGACAACACACACACACACACACAACGACAACACACACACACAAACACACCGACAACACACACACACACACCGACAACACACACACACACACCGACAACACACACACACACACACCGACAACACACACACACACACACACACACACACACCGACAACACACACACACACCGACAACACACACACAAACAAACACCAGCAACACACACACACACACCGACAACACACACACACACACCGACAACACACACACACACACACCGACAACACACACACACACACACACACACCGACAACACACACACACACACACACTGACAACACACACACACCGACAACACACACACACACACACCGCCCCACACACACACACACCACACACACACACACCGCACACACACACACACACACCGCCACACACACACACACACACACACCGCCCCCCCCACACCACACACACACACACACACACACACCGACAACACACACACACACACCGACAACACACACACACACACCAGCAACACACACACACACACACCGACAACACACACACACACACACACCAACAACACACACACACACACCGACAACACACACACACACACACACACACCGACAACACACACACACACACACCGACAACACACACACACACACCGGCAACACATACACACACACACACCGACAACACACACACACACACACACCGACAACACACACACACACACACACACCGACTACACACACACACACCGACAACACACACACACACACCGACAACACACACACACACACACCGACAACACACACACACACACACCGACAACACACACACACACACACCGACAACACACACACACACACACCGGCAACAAACACACACACACACACCGACAACACACACACATGCACACCGACTACACACACACACACACCGGCAACACACACACACACACCGACAACACACACACACACACACACACACCGACAACACACACACACACACACACACA
>NW_027675467.1:282500-293755 GCF_965601325.2 Salmo salar
ACACACACACACACACCGACAACACACACACACACACCGGCAACAAACACACACACACACACCGACAACACACACACGCACACCGACTACACACACACACCCACCGGCAACACACACACACACACCGACAACACACACACACACACACACACACCGACAACACACACACACACACACACACACACTGACAACACACACACACACACCGACAACACACACACACACACACCGGCAACACACACACACACTGACAACACACACACACACAACACACACACACACACCGACAACACACACACACACACAACGACAACACACACACACAAACACACCGACAACACACACACACACACCGACAACACACACACACACACCGACAACACACACACACACACACCGACAACACACACACACACACACACACACACACACCGACAACACACACACACACCGACAACACACACACAAACAAACACCAGCAACACACACACACACACCGACAACACACACACACACACCGACAACACACACACACACACACACACACCGACAACACACACACACACACACACTGACAACACACACACACCGACAACACACACACACACACACCGACAACACACACACACACACCGACAACACACACACACCGACAACACACACACACACACCGACAACACACACACACACACACACACACCGACAACACACACACACACACCGACAACACACACACAAACAAACACCAGCAACACACACACACACACCGACAACACACACACACACACACCGACAACACACACACACACACCGACAACACACACACACACACCGACAACACACACACACACACACTGACAACACACACACACACCGACAACACACACACACACCGACAACACACACACACATACACAACGACAACACACACACACCGACAACACACACACACACACACACACTCGGACAACACACACACACACACACACACCGACAACACACACACACACACACACACACACACCGACAACACACACACACACAACACAAACACACACACCGACAACACACACACACATACACCGACAACACACACACACACACACACACCGACAAAACACACACACACCAACAACACACACACACACACACACCGACAACACACACACACACACCGACAACACATAAACACACACACCGACAACACACACACACACACACTGACAACACACACAAACACACACCTACAACACACACACACACACACACCGACAACACACACACACACACCGACAACACACACACACACACCGACAACACACACACACACACACACACACACACCGACAACAAACACACACACACACCGACAACACACACACACACACCGACAACACACACACACACAAACCGACAACACACACACACACACACACCGACAACACACACATACACACACTGACAACACACACAAACACACACACCGACAACACACACACACACACACTGACAACACACACACACACAGACAACACACACACACACACCGACAACACACACACACACACACCGACAACACACACACAAACAAACACCAGCAACACACACACACACACCGACAACACACACACACACACACACCGACAACACACACACACACACCGACAACACACACACACCGACAACACACACACACACACACTGACAACACACACACACACCGACAACACACACACACACACACACACCGACAACACACACATACACACACAACGACAACACACACACACTTACAACACACACACACACACACCCGGACAACACACACACACACCGACAACACACACACACACACACACACACACACACACACACACACACCGACAACACACACACACACACACACACACACACACACACACACACACACACACACACACTGACAACACACACACACACACACCGACAACAGACACACACACAACACAAATACACACACCGACAAAACACACAAACCGACAACACACACACACACACACACACACCGACAAAATACACACACACCGACAACACACACACACACACCGACAACACACACACACACACCGACAACACATAAACACACACACACCGACAACACACACACACACACACACTGACAACACACACACACACACACCGACAACACACACACACACACACACTGACAACACACACACACACACCGACAACACACACACACACACCAACAACACACGCACACACACACAAACCGACAACAAACACACACACACACCGACAACACACACACACACACCGACAACACACACACACACACACCGACAACACAAACACACACACACACCGACAACACACACACACACACCGACAACACACACACACACACACACCGACAACACACACACACACACACACTGACAACACACACACACACCGACAACACACACACACACACACACACACCGACAACACACACACACACACACACAACGACAACACACACACACCGACAACACACACACACACACACTCGGACAACACACACACACACACACCGACAACAAACACACACACACACACACACACACCGACAACACACACACACACACACACACACACACACACACACACACACACACTGACAACACACACACACACACACACCGACAACACACACACACACAACACACACACACACACCGACAACACACACACACACACACCGACAACACACACACACACACACACACCGACAAAACACACACACACACACCGACAACACACACACACACACACACTGACAACACACACACACCGACAACACACACACACACACACCGACAACACACACACACACACACACCGACAACACACACACACCGACAACACACACACACACACCGACAACACACACACACACACACCGACAACACACACACAAACAAACACCAGCAACACACACACACACACCGACAACACACACACACACACACCGACAACACACACACACACACCGACAACACACACACACACACCGACAACACACACACACACACACTGACAACACACACACACACCGACAACACACACACACACCGACAACACACACACACATACACAACGACAACACACACACACCGACAACACACACACACACACACACACTCGGACAACACACACACACACACACACACCGACAACACACACACACACACACACACACCGACAACACACACACACACACACACACACACACACACACACACACACACACACACACACACACACACACACACACTGACAACACACACACACACACACACCGACAACACACACACACACAACACAAACACACACACCGACAACACACACACACATACACCGACAACACACACACACACACACACACACCGACAAAACACACACACACCAACAACACACACACACACACACCGACAACACACACACACACACCGACAACACATAAACACACACACCGACCACACACACACACACACTGCCAGCACACACAAACACACACCTACAACACACACACACACACACACCGACAACACACACACACACACCGACAACACACACACACACACCGACAACACACACACACACACACACACACCGACAACAAACACACACACACACCGACAACACACACACACACACCGACAACACACACACACACAAACCGACAACACACACACACACACACACCGACAACACACACATACACACACTGACAACACACACAAACACACACACCGACAACACACACACACACACACTGACAACACACACACACACAGACAACACACACACACACACCGACAACACACACACACACACATCGACAACACACACACAAACAAACACCAGCAACACACACACACACACCGACAACACACACACACACACACACCGACAACACACACACACACACCGACAACACACACACACCGACAACACACACACACACACTGACAACACACACACACACCGACAACACACACACACACACACACACCGACAACACACACACACACACACAACGACAACACACACACACCGACAACACACACACACACACACTCGGACAACACACACACACACCGACAACACACACACACACACACACACACACACACACACACACACACACACACACACCGACCACACACACACACACACACACACACACACACACACACACACACACACACACACACACACTGACAACACACACACACACACACACACCGACAACAGACACACACACAACACAAATACACACACCGACAAAACACACAAACCGACAACACACACACACACACACACACACCGACAAAATACACACACACCGACAACACACACACACACACCGACAACACACACACACACACCGACAACACATAAACACACACACACCGACAACACACACACACACACACTGACAACACACACACACACACACCGACAACACACACACACACACCGACAACACACACACACACACCGACAACACACACACACACACCGACAACACACACACACACACACAAACCGACAACACACACACACACAACACACACACACACCGACAACACACACACACACACACCGACAACACACACACACCGACAACACAGACACACACACACACCGACAACACACACACACACACACCGACAACACACACACACACACTGACAACACACACACACACACACCGACAACACACACACACCGACAACACACACACACACACACACACCGACAACACACACACACACACCGACAACACACACACACACACCAGCTACACACACACACACACACCGACAACACACACACACACACACCGACAACACACACACACACACCGACAACACACACACACACACACCGACAACACACACACTCACACACACACACACCGACAACACACACACACACACAACACACACACACACCGACAA
Source organism: Salmo salar (assembly GCF_965601325.2). NCBI lineage: Eukaryota > Metazoa > Chordata > Actinopteri > Salmoniformes > Salmonidae > Salmo > Salmo salar. The sequence continues at coordinate 287,513 of NW_027675467.1, forward strand.
CACACACACACACACACACCGACAACACACACACACAAACACACTGAAAACACACACACACACACACCGACAACACACACACACCGACAACACACACACACACACACACACCGACAACACACACACACACACCGACAACACACACACACACACCAGATACACACACACACACACACCGACAACACACACACACACACCGACAACACACACACACACACCGACAACACACACACACACACCGACAACACACACACACACACACACACACACCGACAACACACACACACACACACACTGACAACACACACACACACACACACACACCGACAACACACACACACACACACCGACAACACACACACACACACACACCGACAACACACACACACCGACAACACACACACACACACACACACACACCGACAACACACACACACCGACAACACACACACACACAACACACACAAACACAACGACAACACACACACACACACACCGACAACACACACACACACACCGACAACACACACACACACACACACCGACAACACACACACACACACACCCCGACAACACACACACACCGACAACACACACACACACAGACAACACACACACACACACCGACAACACACACACACACACCGACAACACATAAACACACACACACCGACAACACACACACACACACACTGACAACACACACACACACACACCGACAACACACACACACACACAGACCGACAACACACACACACACACCGACAACACACACACACACACCGACAACACACACACACACACACACACACACACCGACAACAAACACACACACACACCGACAACACACACACACACACCGACAACACACACACACACACACCGACAACACACACACACACACACAAACCGACAACACACACATACACACACTGACAACACACACACACACACACACCGACAACACACACACACACACACTGACAACACACACACACACACACAGACAACACACACACACACACCGACAACATACACACACACACACCGACAACACACACACACACACACACCGACAACACACACACACACACACACACACACACACCGACTACACACACACACACCGACAACACACACACACACACCGACAACACACACACACACACCGACAACACACACACACACACACCGACAACACACACACACACACACACACACACTGACAACACACACACACACACACACCGACAACACACACACACACACCGACAACACACACACACTGACAACACACACACACACAACACACACACACACACCGACAACACACACACACACACAACGACAACACACACACACAAACACAACGACAACACACACACACACACCGACAACACACACACACACACCGACAACACACACACACACCGACAACACACACACACACCGACAACACACACACACACACACACACACCGACAACACACACACACACACACAACGACAACACACACACACCGACAACACACACACACACACACTCGGACAACACACACACACACCGACAACACACACACACACACACACACACACACACACACACACACACCGACAACACACACACACACACACACACACACACACACACACACACACACACACACACACACTGACAACACACACACACACACACACACCGACAACAGACACACACACAACACAAATACACACACCGACAAAACACACAAACCGACAACACACACACACACACACACACACCGACAAAATACACACACACCGACAACACACACACACACACCGACAACACACACACACACACCGACAACACATAAACACACACACACCGACAACACACACACACACACACTGACAACACACACACACACACACCGACAACACACACACACACACCGACAACACACACACACACACCGACAACACACACACACACACCGACAACACACACACACACACACAAACCGACAACACACACACACACAACACACACACACACCGACAACACACACACACACACACCGACAACACACACACACCGACAACACAGACACACACACACACCGACAACACACACACACACACACCGACAACACACACACACACACTGACAACACACACACACACACACCGACAACACACACACACACACACACACCGACAACACACACACACACACCGACAACACACACACACACACCAGCTACACACACACACACACACCGACAACACACACACACACACACCGACAACACACACACACCGACAACACACACACACACACACCGACAACACACACACTCACACACACACACACCGACAACACACACACACACACAACACACACACACACCGACAACACACACACACACACACACCGACAACACACACACACAAACACACTGAAAACACACACACACACACACCGACAACACACACACACCGACAACACACACACACACACACACACCGACAACACACACACACACACCGACAACACACACACACACACCAGATACACACACACACACACACCGACAACACACACACACACACCGACAACACACACACACACACCGACAACACACACACACACACCGACAACACACACACACACACACACACACACCGACAACACACACACACACACACACTGACAACACACACACACACACACACACACCGACAACACACACACACACACACCGACAACACACACACACACACACACCGACAACACACACACACCGACAACACACACACACACAACACACACAAACACAACGACAACACACACACACACACACACCGACAACACAGACACACACACCGACAACACACACACACACACACACCGACAACACACACACACACACACACACCCCGACAACACACACACACCGACAACACACACACACACAGACAACACACACACACACACCGACAACACACACACACACACCGACAACACATAAACACACACACACCGACAACACACACACACACACACTGACAACACACACACACACACACCGACAACACACACACACACACAGACCGACAACACACACACACACACCGACAACACACACACACACACCGACAACACACACACACACACACACACACACACACCGACAACAAACACACACACACACCGACAACACACACACACACACCGACAACACACACACACACACACCGACAACACACACACACACACACACACCGACAACACACACATACACACACTGACAACACACACACACACACACACACCGACAACACACACACACACACTGACAACACACACACACACACACAGACAACACACACACACACACCGACAACATACACACACACACACCGACAACACACACACACACACCGACAACACACACACACACACACACACACACACACCGACTACACACACACACACCGACAACACACACACACACACCGACAACACACACACACACACCGACAACACACACACACACACACCGACAACACACACACACACACACACACACACTGACAACACACACACACACACACACCGACAACACACACACACACACCGACAACACACACACACTGACAACACACACACACACAACACACACACACACACCGACAACACACACACACACACAACGACAACACACACACACAAACACAACGACAACACACACACACACACCGACAACACACACACACACACCGACAACACACACACACACCGACAACACACACACACACACACACACACACACACACACACACCGACAACACACACACACACACACACACCGACAACACACACACAAACAAACACCAGCAACACACACACACACACCGACAACACACACACACACACCGACAACACACACACACACACCGACAACACACACACACTGACAACACACACACACACAAACCGACAACACACACACACACACACACACACACACACACACTGACAACACACACACACACACACCGACAACACACACACAAACAAACACCAGCAACACACACACACACACCGACAACACACACACACACACCGACAACACATAAACACACACACACCGACAACACACACACACACACTGACAACACACACACACACACACCGACAACACACACACACACACAGACCGACAACACACACACACACACCGACAACACACACACACACACCGACAACACACACACACACACACACACACACACCGACAACAAACACACACACACACCGACAACACACACACACACACCGACAACACACACACACACACACCGACAACACACACACACACACACAAACCGACAACACACACATACACACACTGACAACACACACACACACACACACCGACAACACACACACACACACACTGACAACACACACACACACACACAGACAACACACACACACACACCGACAACATACACACACACACACCGACAACACACACACACACACACACCGACAACACACACACACACACACACACACACACACCGACTACACACACACACACCGACAACACACACACACACACCGACAACACACACACACACACCGACAACACACACACACACACACCGACAACACACACACACACACACACACACACACTGACAACACACACACACACACACACCGACAACACACACACACACACCGACAACACACACACACTGACAACACACACACACACAACACACACACACACACCGACAACACACACACACACACAACGACAACACACACACACAAACACAACGACAACACACACACACACACCGACAACACACACACACACACCGACAACACACACACACACCGACAACACACACACACACCGACAACACACACACACACACACACACACCGACAACACACACACACACACACAACGACAACACACACACACCGACAACACACACACACACACACTCGGACAACACACACACACACCGACAACACACACACACACACACACACACACACACACACACACACACCGACAACACACACACACACACACACACACACACACACACACACACACACACACACACACACTGACAACACACACACACACACACACACCGACAACAGACACACACACAACACAAATACACACACCGACAAAACACACAAACCGACAACACACACACACACACACACACACCGACAAAATACACACACACCGACAACACACACACACACACCGACAACACACACACACACACCGACAACACATAAACACACACACACCGACAACACACACACACACACACTGACAACACACACACACACACACCGACAACACACACACACACACCGACAACACACACACACACACCGACAACACACACACACACACCGACAACACACACACACACACACAAACCGACAACACACACACACACAACACACACACACACCGACAACACACACACACACACACCGACAACACACACACACCGACAACACAGACACACACACACACCGACAACACACACACACACACACCGACAACACACACACACACACTGACAACACACACACACACACACCGACAACACACACACACACACACACACCGACAACACACACACACACACCGACAACACACACACACACACACAGCTACACACACACACACACACCGACAACACACACACACACACACCGACAACACACACACACCGACAACACACACACACACACACCGACAACACACACACTCACACACACACACACCGACAACACACACACACACACAACACACACACACACCGACAACACACACACACACACACACCGACAACACACACACACAAACACACTGAAAACACACACACACACACACCGACAACACACACACACCGACAACACACACACACACACACACACCGACAACACACACACACACACCGACAACACACACACACACACCAGATACACACACACACACACACCGACAACACACACACACACACCGACAACACACACACACACACCGACAACACACACACACACACCGACAACACACACACACACACACACACACACCGACAACACACACACACACACACACTGACAACACACACACACACACACACACACCGACAACACACACACACACACACCGACAACACACACACACACACACACCGACA
>NW_027675468.1:0-7500 GCF_965601325.2 Salmo salar
CCCTAACCCTAACCCTAACCCTAACCCTAACCCTAACCCTAACCCTAACCCTAACCCTAACCCTAACCCTAACCCTAACCCTAACCCTAACCCTAACCCTAACCCTAACCCTAACCCTAACCCTAACCCTAACCCTAACCCTAACCCTAACCCTAACCCTAACCCTAACCCTAACCCTAACCCTAACCCTAACCCTAACCCTAACCCTAACCCTAACCCTAACCCTAACCCTAACCCTAACCCTAACCCTAACCCTAACCCTAACCCTAACCCTAACCCTAACCCTAACCCTAACCCTAACCCTAACCCTAACCCTAACCCTAACCCTAACCCTAACCCTAACCCTAACCCTAACCCTAACCCTAACCCTAACCCTAACCCTAACCCTAACCCTAACCCTAACCCTAACCCTAACCCTAACCCTAACCCTAACCCTAACCCTAACCCTAACCCTAACCCTAACCCTAACCCTAACCCTAACCCTAACCCTAACCCTAACCCTAACCCTAACCCTAACCCTAACCCTAACCCTAACCCTAACCCTAACCCTAACCCTAACCCTAACCCTAACCCTAACCCTAACCCTAACCCTAACCCTAACCCTAACCCTAACCCTAACCCTAACCCTAACCCTAACCCTAACCCTAACCCTAACCCTAACCCTAACCCTAACCCTAACCCTAACCCTAACCCTAACCCTAACCCTAACCCTAACCCTAACCCTAACCCTAACCCTAACCCTAACCCTAACCCTAACCCTAACCCTAACCCTAACCCTAACCCTAACCCTAACCCTAACCCTAACCCTAACCCTAACCCTAACCCTAACCCTAACCCTAACCCTAACCCTAACCCTAACCCTAACCCTAACCCTAACCCTAACCCTAACCCTAACCCTAACCCTAACCCTAACCCTAACCCTAACCCTAACCCTAACCCTAACCCTAACCCTAACCCTAACCCTAACCCTAACCCTAACCCTAACCCTAACCCTAACCCTAACCCTAACCCTAACCCTAACCCTAACCCTAACCCTAACCCTAACCCTAACCCTAACCCTAACCCTAACCCTAACCCTAACCCTAACCCTAACCCTAACCCTAACCCTAACCCTAACCCTAACCCTAACCCTAACCCTAACCCTAACCCTAACCCTAACCCTAACCCTAACCCTAACCCTAACCCTAACCCTAACCCTAACCCTAACCCTAACCCTAACCCTAACCCTAACCCTAACCCTAACCCTAACCCTAACCCTAACCCTAACCCTAACCCTAACCCTAACCCTAACCCTAACCCTAACCCTAACCCTAACCCTAACCCTAACCCTAACCCTAACCCTAACCCTAACCCTAACCCTAACCCTAACCCTAACCCTAACCCTAACCCTAACCCTAACCCTAACCCTAACCCTAACCCTAACCCTAACCCTAACCCTAACCCTAACCCTAACCCTAACCCTAACCCTAACCCTAACCCTAACCCTAACCCTAACCCTAACCCTAACCCTAACCCTAACCCTAACCCTAACCCTAACCCTAACCCTAACCCTAACCCTAACCCTAACCCTAACCCTAACCCTAACCCTAACCCTAACCCTAACCCTAACCCTAACCCTAACCCTAACCCTAACCCTAACCCTAACCCTAACCCTAACCCTAACCCTAACCCTAACCCTAACCCTAACCCTAACCCTAACCCTAACCCTAACCCTAACCCTAACCCTAACCCTAACCCTAACCCTAACCCTAACCCTAACCCTAACCCTAACCCTAACCCTAACCCTAACCCTAACCCTAACCCTAACCCTAACCCTAACCCTAACCCTAACCCTAACCCTAACCCTAACCCTAACCCTAACCCTAACCCTAACCCTAACCCTAACCCTAACCCTAACCCTAACCCTAACCCTAACCCTAACCCTAACCCTAACCCTAACCCTAACCCTAACCCTAACCCTAACCCTAACCCTAACCCTAACCCTAACCCTAACCCTAACCCTAACCCTAACCCTAACCCTAACCCTAACCCTAACCCTAACCCTAACCCTAACCCTAACCCTAACCCTAACCCTAACCCTAACCCTAACCCTAACCCTAACCCTAACCCTAACCCTAACCCTAACCCTAACCCTAACCCTAACCCTAACCCTAACCCTAACCCTAACCCTAACCCTAACCCTAACCCTAACCCTAACCCTAACCCTAACCCTAACCCTAACCCTAACCCTAACCCTAACCCTAACCCTAACCCTAACCCTAACCCTAACCCTAACCCTAACCCTAACCCTAACCCTAACCCTAACCCTAACCCTAACCCTAACCCTAACCCTAACCCTAACCCTAACCCTAACCCTAACCCTAACCCTAACCCTAACCCTAACCCTAACCCTAACCCTAACCCTAACCCTAACCCTAACCCTAACCCTAACCCTAACCCTAACCCTAACCCTAACCCTAACCCTAACCCTAACCCTAACCCTAACCCTAACCCTAACCCTAACCCTAACCCTAACCCTAACCCTAACCCTAACCCTAACCCTAACCCTAACCCTAACCCTAACCCTAACCCTAACCCTAACCCTAACCCTAACCCTAACCCTAACCCTAACCCTAACCCTAACCCTAACCCTAACCCTAACCCTAACCCTAACCCTAACCCTAACCCTAACCCTAACCCTAACCCTAACCCTAACCCTAACCCTAACCCTAACCCTAACCCTAACCCTAACCCTAACCCTAACCCTAACCCTAACCCTAACCCTAACCCTAACCCTAACCCTAACCCTAACCCTAACCCTAACCCTAACCCTAACCCTAACCCTAACCCTAACCCTAACCCTAACCCTAACCCTAACCCTAACCCTAACCCTAACCCTAACCCTAACCCTAACCCTAACCCTAACCCTAACCCTAACCCTAACCCTAACCCTAACCCTAACCCTAACCCTAACCCTAACCCTAACCCTAACCCTAACCCTAACCCTAACCCTAACCCTAACCCTAACCCTAACCCTAACCCTAACCCTAACCCTAACCCTAACCCTAACCCTAACCCTAACCCTAACCCTAACCCTAACCCTAACCCTAACCCTAACCCTAACCCTAACCCTAACCCTAACCCTAACCCTAACCCTAACCCTAACCCTAACCCTAACCCTAACCCTAACCCTAACCCTAACCCTAACCCTAACCCTAACCCTAACCCTAACCCTAACCCTAACCCTAACCCTAACCCTAACCCTAACCCTAACCCTAACCCTAACCCTAACCCTAACCCTAACCCTAACCCTAACCCTAACCCTAACCCTAACCCTAACCCTAACCCTAACCCTAACCCTAACCCTAACCCTAACCCTAACCCTAACCCTAACCCTAACCCTAACCCTAACCCTAACCCTAACCCTAACCCTAACCCTAACCCTAACCCTAACCCTAACCCTAACCCTAACCCTAACCCTAACCCTAACCCTAACCCTAACCCTAACCCTAACCCTAACCCTAACCCTAACCCTAACCCTAACCCTAACCCTAACCCTAACCCTAACCCTAACCCTAACCCTAACCCTAACCCTAACCCTAACCCTAACCCTAACCCTAACCCTAACCCTAACCCTAACCCTAACCCTAACCCTAACCCTAACCCTAACCCTAACCCTAACCCTAACCCTAACCCTAACCCTAACCCTAACCCTAACCCTAACCCTAACCCTAACCCTAACCCTAACCCTAACCCTAACCCTAACCCTAACCCTAACCCTAACCCTAACCCTAACCCTAACCCTAACCCTAACCCTAACCCTAACCCTAACCCTAACCCTAACCCTAACCCTAACCCTAACCCTAACCCTAACCCTAACCCTAACCCTAACCCTAACCCTAACCCTAACCCTAACCCTAACCCTAACCCTAACCCTAACCCTAACCCTAACCCTAACCCTAACCCTAACCCTAACCCTAACCCTAACCCTAACCCTAACCCTAACCCTAACCCTAACCCTAACCCTAACCCTAACCCTAACCCTAACCCTAACCCTAACCCTAACCCTAACCCTAACCCTAACCCTAACCCTAACCCTAACCCTAACCCTAACCCTAACCCTAACCCTAACCCTAACCCTAACCCTAACCCTAACCCTAACCCTAACCCTAACCCTAACCCTAACCCTAACCCTAACCCTAACCCTAACCCTAACCCTAACCCTAACCCTAACCCTAACCCTAACCCTAACCCTAACCCTAACCCTAACCCTAACCCTAACCCTAACCCTAACCCTAACCCTAACCCTAACCCTAACCCTAACCCTAACCCTAACCCTAACCCTAACCCTAACCCTAACCCTAACCCTAACCCTAACCCCCTAACCCTAACCCTAACCCTAACCCTAACCCTAACCCTAACCCTAACCCTAACCCCTAACCCTAACCCTAACCCTAACCCTAACCCTAACCCTAACCCTAACCCTAACCCTAACCCTAACCCTAACCCTAACCCTAACCCTAACCCTAACCCTAACCCTAACCCTAACCCTAACCCTAACCCAACCCTATAACCCAATAACCCTAACCCTAATACCCCCTAACCCTAACCCACTAACCCTAACCCTAACCAACTAACCACCCTAACCCTAACCTACTAAAACCCTACAATACCCTAACACCCTAACCCAATAACCCTAACCCCCTAACCCTACAACCCTAACCCTAACCACCTAACCCTAACCCAACTAACACCTAACCAAACTAACAACCTAACCCTAACCCAACCTAACCCTAACCCTAACCCACTAAAACCCTAACCCTAACCCTAAAACCCTCAACCCCCAACCTAACAACAAAACCTAACCAAAAAATACCAATAACAACCTAACAACCTAACCCTAACCCTAACCCTAAAACCCTAACCCTAACCCTAACCCTAACCCTAACCCTAACCCTAACCCTAACCCTAACCCTAACCCTAACCCTAACCCTAACCCTAACCCTAACCCTAACCCTAACCCTAACCCTAACCCTAACCCTAACCCTAACCCTAACCCTAACCCTAACCCTAACCCTAACCCTAACCCTAACCCTAACCCTAACCCTAACCCTAACCCTAACCCTAACCCTAACCCTAACCCTAACCCTAACCCTAACCCTAACCCTAACCCTAACCCTAACCCTAACCCTAACCCTAACCCTAACCTAACGGCTCCAGATAACATACCGCCCATACCCTCCCCAACTCCCAATAGGGTCACTCTTGCCTACCCCCAGTTCACTTCCCCACCACCTGACCTTGATGAATTCATAGTAGACTTTGAACTTAGAGAGGAAGAATTTCCCACTCTCCAGTCAATTATGGTACAGACAAAGCACACCATAGCCCAGACCAAGACCATCACAGTCCAGGCGCAGGTGATACACAGACCCTGCAGCCAACTTGACTCCTGGAGTGCCCCCACATTGACTAGAGCAATGGAGACCGCACAACCACCCCAAACACCAATTATCAGCAATGTAGCGATTCAATCCGATCTAAACATTTCTGACCTCTCTGGGTCAGAAACTAACATTTCCACTCTTGCTCCCACAGAGGCTCAACCAAATATACACCCTAACCCTGCTGAGGCGGTGATTATGGAAAGAGGAGTAAAGGTGGAAAAAGTTGTGATGATGGGAGAAAACAAAGGGAAAATCAATCCCAACAGTTTCCTGTCTGAACCTTCCCCAATACTTACCTCTCCACACACCAGATACCTCTTACCCACCCCACTTAGTCTGTCTCCAAAAAATAGGGTTCTTTCAGAGCCAACTGTGAGACTCTCCCCTCTGCCTTCACCTAGACACTCTACCCCAACATCCCCAGCCACCCCCCCATTCTTGTACCAGCCAACTAGACATGATATGACCAATAGAAAAATTTATGACTGGAAAATAAAATCTCTCAAACCGATTGCCATCATTGGAGATTCAAACTTGAAAAGAATACCCTACCATCCGTACAAACACATCCAAATTGACAGTTATCCTGGAGCACAGTTCCACCACATTACTGGGGTATTGGCAAAATCTACCCCAAATCCTAACACCAAGGTGGTTGTGCTGTCTCTGGGCCTGAACAACAAAGATCAAACACAGAAACAAACACCCATAGGACAACTGCAATCACTCCACAGTAAAGCAACAGTGATGTATCCCAATGCAACCATTTACTTCCCCATCATTAACTACTCTCCTCACCTGTCAGAGAAACAACAAACCATGTTGAAATATATTAATTCACACATCGCCACACACTACAACCCCCTATTAGAAATCCACCATTTAGATTTCCACACAGAGAAAGATAACATACACTGGACACCAGACACAGGGGCAAAAATACTCCAACATTGGATGGAACAGCTAAAATAGTGGGGGAGGGTATGCCTACATCACAGCCCCTCCACCAAGACACAAACATCCTTAATCTTTCATCCACATTCCACTTATCACCTTCTGAGACTCGGCTGCTGGAGAGGGGACTCACTTTTATCCCCACACCACTGCATTCGGACTATGGGGACCTCCAGAGGGACATCTACAGGTATCATAGAGCTCTGAAGCTCTTGGACCACTTTGATTATACATCGGATTACCAAACCCTACCATTCACAGCTCCATCCAGATGGGAACCAAAATCACAGACAATATCAGCACCCATTAGGAAACTTATTAAAACCAACACACACATCATCAGAGAATTCCATACCGCCACCATAACTTCACAGCAGAATATCACAGTAGAAGAAAGACAAGCCATAGCTAAATTAAGGAAACACAAACATATAACCATAAAACCAGCAGACAAAGGCTCAAAGATAATTATTATGGACAACCAACAGTACCTCTTTGAAGCCCACCGCCAACTCTCTAACACACAACACTATACTTCTATCCCTGCTTCTACACAGATCCAGACACAAATAAAAATTAGACAGATAATATCAGATCTTTATAAAAATAAATACATTACATATAGACAAAAGGAATATCTAGATGGACCAGACTTACCCAGACAGAGACTCTTCTATCTCCTCCCTAAGATACATCAAACACCAGATACCTGGACAGTCCCTTTTGAGGTCCCGAAGGGAAGACCTATTGTGTCGGACTGTGGGAGTGAGTCCTCGCCAGCAGCGGAGTTTATTGACTACTTCCTCAACCCCATTTCACAAAGGCACCCCAGCTACCTGAAGGACACATACCACTTCATAGACACTCTTCACAACATTCCAGTCCCAGCAAATGCATACCTTTTCACCATAGATATAGATTCTCTTTACACTAACATAGATATCTTGTCAGGTTTAGCAGCAGTGAAATCTGCACTCCGGAGATACCCAGATCCAGACAGACCAGACTCACACCTCCTACAGCTTCTAGAACTTGGATTAAGAAACAATGACTTCACATTCAATAATAAACACTACTTACAGATTCATGGGACGGCAATGGGTAAAAAGTTTGCCCCAGC
>NW_027675468.1:17500-30000 GCF_965601325.2 Salmo salar
CAACATTTTCAAACAGGCCCTCTCCCCCAGTACCCACTGAAAGCACCTACTACAGACAACTGACAAACATACACAACCCATACGCACACACCGGTAGCCAAATCACACAACTGATGAACATAAATAGCACCAACATAGTCTATGCAATCACTTGTGCATTATGCAAAAAAATCTATGTGGGGGAAACTGGATCGACAATTCTAACACGTCTCAAACAACATCTATATACAATCACCAAGAATAAACTGTCAACACATTTAGTTACACACTTCCAAACACACCATATTATACACCTCAATATCACTGGGCTAGAAACAGTCTCTACCTGGACCATAGCCCAGAGAAAGGCCGCTGAATCCAAGTGGATAGCCAACCTTAGATCTCTGGCTCCACTTGGATTAAATGGCAAACTATGAGTAGGGAAACCATTCATACATCTCACATATCCACAAACACAACCCTCCCAATAAACACCAGACTGGTAGCAATAACAGAGATCACAATAGGCCAGTGCAACACAGGGTAAAAAAACCACCAAAAAACAGAATTTATCATAAACCTAACCTAGCCAGTGCCATTGTGCTCTCTCCTATCTGTTATCCCACCTGGAATTATGAAAATACTTGTATTTCTCATCATGCCCAATTTACCCACTGCACTGTAGGCAGTTTGTGAAGAGGTCTATAAAATTAACATTACTTCTGTGGGCTGAGGGTGTTTAGGAACATAACCACACTGATTGTAAGAACTGACCAGTTAAGATAATTGGGGTTTGATTGGTTTTTGTTCTTTTTGTTTGTCTCTCTGGTTTTAGACAGTAGACACACTTAACTTATCAAGCGATCTCCATTGAGTTAGACTATATGAGAGATGGGAATCCCTCTCATGGTTGACACCACTTAGTAGAAAGACCATGAGATACCACTCACATATATCTGCATAACCCCACCCATCATAGACCAGTATTCTCTTAAAGGTACACAAGTATACCCAGTGGTGAAAATGGTTTAACAACCAGTTAGAGAAAAACCAGACAAAATACCACACATATAGGATATACCAAGATATGGACCGTTTAGCTATAGAGATATGTGATGTCAGGATTAAACCGAGGTGGTGGTAGTAGTAGCTCATATCACAGTAGGAGGGTAGTAGCCTTCCATGATTTTATTACAGGGCCACTAAGATCCACTATTGTATATATATTTTTTTATTTTTATTTTTTATTATTTACTACAATTTTCTTAAAGTACACACTGATGTATGTCTCCCCCGTTTTTCCTCCCCCCTCTGTTCTATCTTTTTCATTTCTATATTTTCCCATTGTTCCAAGGTAGGCTACCTTGCGTTAAATCAGCAACCAATCAGTTGGTGACACATCTACTTTCACAGCTGACTTAGGTTAGTGTGGTGTATTAACCAATAGCTGCTACATAGGACTACTAATTGGAAGAACAACCCCTTTTCCCCACCCCCTTTCTTTTCCCCCCCCCCTTCTTCTAGGGTTTATATTCTGCTCCCAAACATAGCCACTCCTTAGCCTCTGAAGAAGCATTTATATGCGAAACGTCAGGCACTTTTTTCTTTCTACTTTCTTTATTTGATACAGCGAATTTATTAAAAACTGTTCTTAGATATACCTTTTAACAATAAAGCATAGTTTTAATCCAGTTATTGGGAGGACATAACAAATAACAAACAAACCCTAAACCAACAAAGAAAACATCCTAAGAAGATCCTCAGGAAATCAAGAAGACGACCACGGACACGAACTACCTGGGTCGCTCCCAGTGAACATACAACAAACGAGGAGGAATTAATAAAAACATTTTTAGGATGGTACCACCTTTTTTAAAGTGATACAACCAGTTGGTGGTTATCCCCACCTGAGGAACACTCCTTTCTCCAAAGACTCCGATCCAACTAAAGGGGGTAAGCACACCTGAAGTAGGTTTCTTGTATGTCAGTGAACATTAACTGGATTAAATATGCACAGTAATAGGTTCACTGTTTTAGATACCCTTCCAGAAGAGGGGGAGACTAACACTCACACCATAGAACATAACACAGCACTAACCATAACACCTTCCATCCAACACATAACCAAGACTTATTTTAAACTGATACAAGCTACGCACCACAAACACATTATCCTACATGCACTGGAAACACAGACCTTTCCAGTGGGAATGATGAAACACGTAAGGAAATTGACAGATTTTATTAAACCATCCTCACCAAACATGTCTACAAAGCAGAAAGTGGCAGTAAACACGAACAATTGGATGTTGGAAAACATGCATATCTTGCTTGAACATTATGAGACCATACTGAACACTATGCTCCCTACAGGCTTTCCCTTCAACGATAGCGCCTTTCAGACAGCAGTTCGTTGGGCGGAACACAGGTATAAACACAGATTGCGAGATAGCACAGCCCCTACAGTGATAGCGCTCTTAAAGGGCCCAGTAGCTATAGGGGCTCCTCTTCCCACCTCAGCCATTTTACACCACTTCCCCACCCCAACGGGAGGTTTTCCTCCACGAGCTACTAAGTACCCTAGACCACCGACCCAGATGATAGGACATTCCAAACAAACCCGAATCGAAGAAATCCCATCACTGATGGCTGTCAGGTTGACCAAACCTGCAGCAGCCCAAACTACACAACAGAGTCCCAGATCTGGCCAAATTGGAAGAACCTCAAACATTGCCCCTAGACTGAGTAATGAGAAATGCGCTTCAGACACTGTGGCCCCCATTTGTCAGCCTGCCAAACAAAACCCTTCCACACACCACGCAGGAGAAAGGGATGGGGGAACACCGAACCTCATATTCCCTCAGCCCAGTCAAGTAATTACAACAACTCAGCACCTAGAAACAATTGCCCAGCCCAGTATATCACCCCGATCTGACACTTACCCATTTATGATTAATTTTGAGCTAATAGAAGAGGATTTCCCACCCCTACAATCTATCGTAGTTGAAAACTCACATACGACAACAAAACCAAAGACAGTTACAATTGAGGCCCAAGTGATCCACACACCTTGGAGCCAAGTGGCAACTCCAACCATCTCTCCACCCACCGTGGCAATAGGGACAGCACAACCACCCAATAAACCTAGATCCAGTAATGTGGCAGTGTACTCTGACTTGAATATCTCAGGCCCACTCAGCCCAGACACTAACATCTCCACTTCTGTTTTCACAGAGACCCAAGCAAACATACCCATAAACCCCACTGAGGTGAGGAATAAGGAGAAAGGGGCTAAGGGTGATAAAAATATGATGATCGGACAGACCAAAGGGAAGTTCAATCCCAGTAATGTCCCGGCTGAACCCTCCCCAACACCTAATTCCCCATACACCAGACCCCCCTCTCTACCCACCCCACCTAGTATGTCTCCAAACAATGGGCTCCCCAAAGAGCCCAGGGTGAGATTGGAACTCAACTTCCCCTCTGAAACATCTCCAATACTTTTCTCTCCACAGATTGGAAACATGGTACCCACCCCACCTATCTTGGGTATTGGGAAAAAGATTGGCCAAGAACCCAGTGTAAGACTCTCTCCCCTGCCTATACCGAGACACTCCACCCCAACATCTCCACCATCTCCCCGATTATTGTACCGACCAACCAGACATAATTTGAGCACCAGAAAGACATATGATTGGCATATAACTTCACATAAACCGGTCATCGTTATAGGAGATTCTAACCTTAGTAGAATTCCACCACACCCTTATAAAGATATTCAGATAGATAGTTACCCAGGAGCACAATTTCATCACATTACTGGGGTCTTGGCTAAGTCAATCCCAAACCCCAATACTAAGGTGGTTGTGCTGTCACTAGGGATAAATAACAAAGACCAGGAAAGGAAATCAACACCCATAAGCCAACTACAGATACTCCACAATAAAGCCACAGTCATGTACCCAAATGCCACCATTTACTGGCCAATCATCAACTTCTCACCCAACCTCACACGTCAACAGAAGGACATGCTGAAACATATCAACACATACATCACTACACATTACAATGCCCTACTGGAAATAGACCATTCAGAATTCATCACTGAAAATCATGACTACATACATTGGACACCAGCTACAGCAGCTAAAATACTGAAACATTGGGCAACTCAGCTAAAGTGGTAGAGGAGGGTAAGCGCATAGGACAGTCCCTCCACCAATACACTAATATTATGAATCTCTCCACGGTATTTGTTCTGTCCCCTTCTGAGACTCGGCTGCTGGAGAGGGGACTAACCTTTGTCCCGACACCGATGCGGTCGGATTATGGGGACCTGCAAAGGGACATCCATAGATTCCATAGAAACCTCAAGTTATTAGACCATTTTGACTATACTACTGATTTTATTACCCAACCATTCACTGAAAGATCTAAATGGGAACCCTCACTAAAGAAACTATCACAACCAATTAGAAAACTTATTAAAACTAATACACAGATTATTAGAGATTTACATAGCTCTACCATTACAACTTCACATAACATTACACAAGACGAAAGACTAGCTATAACCCAGCTAAGACAAAACAAACATATAACAATTAAACCAGCAGACAAAGGCTCCAAGATAGTGATAATGGATAATCAGCAATATCTCTTGGAAGCCAATCGCCAACTTTCCAATACACAACACTACACTTCCATTCCCACTTCCACACAGATGGAGACACAGACACTAGTGAGACAGATTATAGCGGACCTTTATAAAAATAAATTCATCTCACATAGACAGAAAGTATACTTAGATGGACCTGATATACCAAGACAGAGACTCTTTTACCTTTTACCAAAAATTCACAAAACACCAGAGACGTGGACTGTCCCTTTTCGGGTCCCTATGGGAAGACCCATCGTCTCTGATTGTGGTAGTGAGTCATCTCCAGCAGCTGAATTCATAGATCATTTTCTCAACCCCATCTCACAAAAACATGCCAGCTATATTAAGGACACATATCATTTCATAGACACACTTCGTACAATCCCGGTTCCAGCACAGGCATACCTGTTCACCATGGACATAGACTCTCTTTACACGAACATAGACATCCCCTCAGGGATGGCAGCAGTGGAAGCAGCACTCCGAAGATATCCAGATAGACAGAGACCAGACAAACACATCTTACAGTTACTTGAACTGGGGCTGAAAAACAATGATTTTACATTTAATAACCAATACTATCTTCAGATTCATGGGACAGCAATGGGCAAAAAGTTCGCTCCAGCATACGCAAACATATACATGGCGGACTGGGAGACTACAGCTTTGGAAAAATGCCCACTGCTTCCCTTGGTCTACAAACGCTACCTGGATGATATCTTCGGGGTGTGGCAACATAATCTACAGGACTTCACCACATTCATAGACATCTTGAACAATCATCATCCCACCATTACAGTTAAATATATCATACACCCACATAGAATACATTTTTTAGACACCACTGTTTTCTTTCCAGACACTGAAGCAACCATAGTTTACCTACACACTAAAGTTTATTTCAAAGAAACAGACACGCATGCATTACTCCACCGATCCAGTTTCCACCCCAAACATACCTTTAGGGGGATCGTCAAATCACAACTCATCCGATTCTACAGATTATGCACTCAACAGACTGATTTCAATACAGCTACACACATACTATTTGAGGCATTGAGGAGGAGGGGGTACTCCAAGCGGTCACTGAGATACATCAAAGCGGACACAATAGCAAGCGTCATCCAAAATCAATTGCCTCTTCCTCCTAACCTTAACCCAGGGGGCACTGTTCCTGACACTAACCCTAACCCCAACCCTAACCACAACCCTAACCACAACCCTAACCACAACCCTAACCATAACCCTAACCCTAACCACAACCCTAACCCTAACCATAACCCTAACCCTAACCATAACCCTAACCCTAACCATAACCCTAACCATAACCCTAACCCTAACCACAACCCTAACCACAACCCTAACCCTAACCCTAACCACAACCCTAACCCTAACCCTAACCCTAACCATAACCCTAACCATAACCCTAACCCTAACCACAACCCTAACCTTAACCCCCAGACTTCCCCTAGAAACCCCATTCCCACATTGGGGACGGGGCCGGAACCCAAGAGGCTACCAATCATCAGCACCTATTCACACATAAACCAACGTATACATTCAAGACTGAAAAGTGCATTTTCTAACACACAACAGGCCTTCCCCCCACTACAACCATTCCGACCAATCTCAGCATACAGGAGGAATCCTAATCTGAAGGATCTCCTAGTCAATGCAACATTTTCAAACAGGCCCTCTCCCCCAGTACCCACTGAAAGCACCTACTACAGACAACTGACAAACATACACAACCCATACGCACACACCGGTAGCCAAATCACACAACTGATGAACATAAATAGCACCAACATAGTCTATGCAATCACTTGTGCATTATGCAAAAAAATCTATGTGGGGGAAACTGGATCGACAATTCTAACACGTCTCAAACAACATCTATATACAATCACCAAGAATAAACTGTCAACACATTTAGTTACACACTTCCAAACACACCATATTATACACCTCAATATCACTGGGCTAGAAACAGTCTCTACCTGGACCATAGCCCAGAGAAAGGCCGCTGAATCCAAGTGGATAGCCAACCTTAGATCTCTGGCTCCACTTGGATTAAATGGCAAACTATGAGTAGGGAAACCATTCATACATCTCACATATCCACAAACACAACCCTCCCAATAAACACCAGACTGGTAGCAATAACAGAGATCACAATAGGCCAGTGCAACACAGGGTAAAAAAACCACCAAAAAACAGAATTTATCATAAACCTAACCTAGCCAGTGCCATTGTGCTCTCTCCTATCTGTTATCCCACCTGGAATTATGAAAATACTTGTATTTCTCATCATGCCCAATTTACCCACTGCACTGTAGGCAGTTTGTGAAGAGGTCTATAAAATTAACATTACTTCTGTGGGCTGAGGGTGTTTAGGAACATAACCACACTGATTGTAAGAACTGACCAGTTAAGATAATTGGGGTTTGATTGGTTTTTGTTCTTTTTGTTTGTCTCTCTGGTTTTAGACAGTAGACACACTTAACTTATCAAGCGATCTCCATTGAGTTAGACTATATGAGAGATGGGAATCCCTCTCATGGTTGACACCACTTAGTAGAAAGACCATGAGATACCACTCACATATATCTGCATAACCCCACCCATCATAGACCAGTATTCTCTTAAAGGTACACAAGTATACCCAGTGGTGAAAATGGTTTAACAACCAGTTAGAGAAAAACCAGACAAAATACCACACATATAGGATATACCAAGATATGGACCGTTTAGCTATAGAGATATGTGATGTCAGGATTAAACCGAGGTGGTGGTAGTAGTAGCTCATATCACAGTAGGAGGGTAGTAGCCTTCCATGATTTTATTACAGGGCCACTAAGATCCACTATTGTATATATATTTTTTTATTTTTATTTTTTATTATTTACTACAATTTTCTTAAAGTACACACTGATGTATGTCTCCCCCGTTTTTCCTCCCCCCTCTGTTCTATCTTTTTCATTTCTATATTTTCCCATTGTTCCAAGGTAGGCTACCTTGCGTTAAATCAGCAACCAATCAGTTGGTGACACATCTACTTTCACAGCTGACTTAGGTTAGTGTGGTGTATTAACCAATAGCTGCTACATAGGACTACTAATTGGAAGAACAACCCCTTTTCCCCACCCCCTTTCTTTTCCCCCCCCCCTTCTTCTAGGGTTTATATTCTGCTCCCAAACATAGCCACTCCTTAGCCTCTGAAGAAGCATTTATATGCGAAACGTCAGGCACTTTTTTCTTTCTACTTTCTTTATTTGATACAGCGAATTTATTAAAAACTGTTCTTAGATATACCTTTTAACAATAAAGCATAGTTTTAATCCAGTTATTGGGAGGACATAACAAATAACAAACAAACCCTAAACCAACAAAGAAAACATCCTAAGAAGATCCTCAGGAAATCAAGAAGACGACCACGGACACGAACTACCTGGGTCGCTCCCAGTGAACATACAACAAACGAGGAGGAATTAATAAAAACATTTTTAGGATGGTACCACCTTTTTTAAAGTGATACAACCAGTTGGTGGTTATCCCCACCTGAGGAACACTCCTTTCTCCAAAGACTCCGATCCAACTAAAGGGGGTAAGCACACCTGAAGTAGGTTTCTTGTATGTCAGTGAACATTAACTGGATTAAATATGCACAGTAATAGGTTCACTGTTTTAGATACCCTTCCAGAAGAGGGGGAGACTAACACTCACACCATAGAACATAACACAGCACTAACCATAACACCTTCCATCCAACACATAACCAAGACTTATTTTAAACTGATACAAGCTACGCACCACAAACACATTATCCTACATGCACTGGAAACACAGACCTTTCCAGTGGGAATGATGAAACACGTAAGGAAATTGACAGATTTTATTAAACCATCCTCACCAAACATGTCTACAAAGCAGAAAGTGGCAGTAAACACGAACAATTGGATGTTGGAAAACATGCATATCTTGCTTGAACATTATGAGACCATACTGAACACTATGCTCCCTACAGGCTTTCCCTTCAACGATAGCGCCTTTCAGACAGCAGTTCGTTGGGCGGAACACAGGTATAAACACAGATTGCGAGATAGCACAGCCCCTACAGTGATAGCGCTCTTAAAGGGCCCAGTAGCTATAGGGGCTCCTCTTCCCACCTCAGCCATTTTACACCACTTCCCCACCCCAACGGGAGGTTTTCCTCCACGAGCTACTAAGTACCCTAGACCACCGACCCAGATGATAGGACATTCCAAACAAACCCGAATCGAAGAAATCCCATCACTGATGGCTGTCAGGTTGACCAAACCTGCAGCAGCCCAAACTACACAACAGAGTCCCAGATCTGGCCAAATTGGAAGAACCTCAAACATTGCCCCTAGACTGAGTAATGAGAAATGCGCTTCAGACACTGTGGCCCCCATTTGTCAGCCTGCCAAACAAAACCCTTCCACACACCACGCAGGAGAAAGGGATGGGGGAACACCGAACCTCATATTCCCTCAGCCCAGTCAAGTAATTACAACAACTCAGCACCTAGAAACAATTGCCCAGCCCAGTATATCACCCCGATCTGACACTTACCCATTTATGATTAATTTTGAGCTAATAGAAGAGGATTTCCCACCCCTACAATCTATCGTAGTTGAAAACTCACATACGACAACAAAACCAAAGACAGTTACAATTGAGGCCCAAGTGATCCACACACCTTGGAGCCAAGTGGCAACTCCAACCATCTCTCCACCCACCGTGGCAATAGGGACAGCACAACCACCCAATAAACCTAGATCCAGTAATGTGGCAGTGTACTCTGACTTGAATATCTCAGGCCCACTCAGCCCAGACACTAACATCTCCACTTCTGTTTTCACAGAGACCCAAGCAAACATACCCATAAACCCCACTGAGGTGAGGAATAAGGAGAAAGGGGCTAAGGGTGATAAAAATATGATGATCGGACAGACCAAAGGGAAGTTCAATCCCAGTAATGTCCCGGCTGAA
Source organism: Salmo salar (assembly GCF_965601325.2). NCBI lineage: Eukaryota > Metazoa > Chordata > Actinopteri > Salmoniformes > Salmonidae > Salmo > Salmo salar. The sequence continues at coordinate 27,156 of NW_027675468.1, forward strand.
CCCTCCCCAACACCTAATTCCCCATACACCAGACCCCCCTCTCTACCCACCCCACCTAGTATGTCTCCAAACAATGGGCTCCCCAAAGAGCCCAGGGTGAGATTGGAACTCAACTTCCCCTCTGAAACATCTCCAATACTTTTCTCTCCACAGATTGGAAACATGGTACCCACCCCACCTATCTTGGGTATTGGGAAAAAGATTGGCCAAGAACCCAGTGTAAGACTCTCTCCCCTGCCTATACCGAGACACTCCACCCCAACATCTCCACCATCTCCCCGATTATTGTACCGACCAACCAGACATAATTTGAGCACCAGAAAGACATATGATTGGCATATAACTTCACATAAACCGGTCATCGTTATAGGAGATTCTAACCTTAGTAGAATTCCACCACACCCTTATAAAGATATTCAGATAGATAGTTACCCAGGAGCACAATTTCATCACATTACTGGGGTCTTGGCTAAGTCAATCCCAAACCCCAATACTAAGGTGGTTGTGCTGTCACTAGGGATAAATAACAAAGACCAGGAAAGGAAATCAACACCCATAAGCCAACTACAGATACTCCACAATAAAGCCACAGTCATGTACCCAAATGCCACCATTTACTGGCCAATCATCAACTTCTCACCCAACCTCACACGTCAACAGAAGGACATGCTGAAACATATCAACACATACATCACTACACATTACAATGCCCTACTGGAAATAGACCATTCAGAATTCATCACTGAAAATCATGACTACATACATTGGACACCAGCTACAGCAGCTAAAATACTGAAACATTGGGCAACTCAGCTAAAGTGGTAGAGGAGGGTAAGCGCATAGGACAGTCCCTCCACCAATACACTAATATTATGAATCTCTCCACGGTATTTGTTCTGTCCCCTTCTGAGACTCGGCTGCTGGAGAGGGGACTAACCTTTGTCCCGACACCGATGCGGTCGGATTATGGGGACCTGCAAAGGGACATCCATAGATTCCATAGAAACCTCAAGTTATTAGACCATTTTGACTATACTACTGATTTTATTACCCAACCATTCACTGAAAGATCTAAATGGGAACCCTCACTAAAGAAACTATCACAACCAATTAGAAAACTTATTAAAACTAATACACAGATTATTAGAGATTTACATAGCTCTACCATTACAACTTCACATAACATTACACAAGACGAAAGACTAGCTATAACCCAGCTAAGACAAAACAAACATATAACAATTAAACCAGCAGACAAAGGCTCCAAGATAGTGATAATGGATAATCAGCAATATCTCTTGGAAGCCAATCGCCAACTTTCCAATACACAACACTACACTTCCATTCCCACTTCCACACAGATGGAGACACAGACACTAGTGAGACAGATTATAGCGGACCTTTATAAAAATAAATTCATCTCACATAGACAGAAAGTATACTTAGATGGACCTGATATACCAAGACAGAGACTCTTTTACCTTTTACCAAAAATTCACAAAACACCAGAGACGTGGACTGTCCCTTTTCGGGTCCCTATGGGAAGACCCATCGTCTCTGATTGTGGTAGTGAGTCATCTCCAGCAGCTGAATTCATAGATCATTTTCTCAACCCCATCTCACAAAAACATGCCAGCTATATTAAGGACACATATCATTTCATAGACACACTTCGTACAATCCCGGTTCCAGCACAGGCATACCTGTTCACCATGGACATAGACTCTCTTTACACGAACATAGACATCCCCTCAGGGATGGCAGCAGTGGAAGCAGCACTCCGAAGATATCCAGATAGACAGAGACCAGACAAACACATCTTACAGTTACTTGAACTGGGGCTGAAAAACAATGATTTTACATTTAATAACCAATACTATCTTCAGATTCATGGGACAGCAATGGGCAAAAAGTTCGCTCCAGCATACGCAAACATATACATGGCGGACTGGGAGACTACAGCTTTGGAAAAATGCCCACTGCTTCCCTTGGTCTACAAACGCTACCTGGATGATATCTTCGGGGTGTGGCAACATAATCTACAGGACTTCACCACATTCATAGACATCTTGAACAATCATCATCCCACCATTACAGTTAAATATATCATACACCCACATAGAATACATTTTTTAGACACCACTGTTTTCTTTCCAGACACTGAAGCAACCATAGTTTACCTACACACTAAAGTTTATTTCAAAGAAACAGACACGCATGCATTACTCCACCGATCCAGTTTCCACCCCAAACATACCTTTAGGGGGATCGTCAAATCACAACTCATCCGATTCTACAGATTATGCACTCAACAGACTGATTTCAATACAGCTACACACATACTATTTGAGGCATTGAGGAGGAGGGGGTACTCCAAGCGGTCACTGAGATACATCAAAGCGGACACAATAGCAAGCGTCATCCAAAATCAATTGCCTCTTCCTCCTAACCTTAACCCAGGGGGCACTGTTCCTGACACTAACCCTAACCCCAACCCTAACCACAACCCTAACCACAACCCTAACCATAACCCTAACCATAACCCTAACCCTAACCACAACCCTAACCCTAACCATAACCCTAACCCTAACCATAACCCTAACCCTAACCATAACCCTAACCATAACCCTAACCCTAACCACAACCCTAACCACAACCCTAACCCTAACCCTAACCCAACCACAACCCTAACCCTAACCCTAACCATAACCCTAACCATAACCCTAACCCTAACCACAACCCTAACCCTAACCCCCAGACTTCCCCTAGAAACCCCATTCCCACATTGGGGACGGGGCCGGAACCCAAGAGGCTACCAATCATCAGCACCTATTCACACATAAAC